>NC_134150.1:11555000-11717500 GCF_033958435.1 Carettochelys insculpta | reverse complement strand
TTCTCCTACTAGTTCTTCCCTGTCTGTGAGCGGCAGGACAAGTTGCATACGGCCCCTGGTTGGTTCCTTCAGCACTCGCACCAAGAAGTTATCCTCAACTTTCTCCAAAAACTTTCTGGATTGTCTGTGTGCTGCTGTATTGGTCTCCCAAGAAATGTCCAGATGATTAAAGTCTCCCATGAGAACCGGGGCCTGTGATCTCGAAACTTCCCTTTGCTGTCTGAAGAAATCCTCATCTACCTCATCTCCCTGATCTGGCAGTCTATAGCAGACACCAACTACAACATCACGTCTGTTACTTCCGCCTCTAAGCTTAACCCAAAGACACTTAACAGGATTTTCTCCCTCCTTATACTGGAGCTCTGAGCAATCATACTGCTCCCTCACACAGAGCACAACTCCTCCTCCTTTTCTCCCATCTGTCCTTCCTAAACAGTTTATAACCTTCCATGACTGTACTTCAGTTCTGCGAATCATCCACAAGTCTCCGTTATTCCAACCACCTCATACTTCTTTGACTGTGCCAGGGCCTCTAATTCTTCCTGTTTGTTCCCTAGACTTCTGGCATTTGTGTATAAGCACCTTAGATAAGTGGCTGTTTGGCCAACTTTCTCCTCTTCACCCAGGAAACCTACTTGATTGTTCCCTACTCCTTCCCCACTTACCTCAGGGCTTGTGTCACCATCCTCCGATGAACCTAGTTTAAAGCCCTCCTCACTGGGTTTACAAGCCTGCCTGCAAAAATGCTGTTTTCTCTCTTTGTTAGGTGGATCCCATCTCTTCCTAGCAATTCTTGCTCACAAAAGAGAATCCATTGTCAAAGAAGCCAAATCATTCTCTGCGATACCACCTATGCAACCACGCATTTACCTCTGTGATTCAATGATCCCTGCCCAGACTCCTTCCTTCCAGAGGGAGGACGGACAAGAACACCACTTGTGGTCCATATTCCTTGATCTTTCTTCCTAGGCTTAACGTAATCTGTCATGGTCCCATCAAGGTCACTCTTGGCTGTATCACTGGTTCCTATATGGAGAAGTAAGAAGGGGTAATAGCCTGCAGGTTTAACAATTTTTGGCAGAGATTCTTTAACACTATATTTGGTTTTAATTTCTTCCCTTATATTTCCTTTACCTTAGGCGAGCAACTCCCTTGTGATAGTTGTTGCAGGTGAACTGATATATTTAGGGCAAGATTTTGCAACCAAAGTGACCCTTAAACACACAATAGTGATTTTTCCTTTTTCTTTTTCATCCTCCTGCCACTGTTTCTTAGCTATTGACTACAAAACGGTGGGTGGTAGTGGGGTGGGGGGAGGGAAATGTTCCTATTTTTGAAATATCCATCAACCTAATCTGTAGACCTGTAATTGTTTCCCTGAGATTTCATGAATTTTTGTGTCGAATGCAATAAGATTGCAGGACTAACAGAAATCTGAAGAAAATGTTGTACAGTTTTTCCTCAAGAGACATCAATAAATTTGTCAGGGACTTTACAGTAGTGTTTCTTAAATTGTGTTCTGTGGAACACTGGTGGTCCATGAACAGCTCTGAGGTGTGCTTCAAGCGTTTGGAAAAAATACACTGATGGTATATATTTTTTATTATTAAAACCTGATGCAATTCTACTTCTTCATTGCTATGATACCTGATTAAATTACTTCATTTTGTTTTTGCTGTGTAGGTTGCTCTTTGTTTGTTTTTAGTTTGACAACAATTTTTTAATGGAAGTTTTCATAGGTGTTGTGCATAAAAAAAATTGTTTGGTGTTCCATGGTCTTAAAAGGTTTAAGAAACCCTGCTTTACAGAATTGTTGGCGTTGACATAGCCTGTTTGCAATCACACTGTGGTAATTTCTCTTTCTCTAGAATATTTTAATGTTGATGTAAGGTGTTTCCATTATACATCACTTGAAAGTGGGAATGGGTCATCAGGGCCTTCCCACAGAAAAAAAACTTTGGTCATTCCTTTGTAAGAAGGGAACTGGGTAAGGTAAGATTCTGGCATGACAGCCCTAGAGGCGGAAATCCTCTATTTCAGTGGTTCTCAAACTTCATTGCATGACAACCCCTTTGTGATAACAAAAATTACTACATGATTCTTGGAGAGTAGAGGGACCAAAGCTTAAGCCTGGTTGGGGGGCAAAGCCCAGGTCCCACCATCCCAGGAAGGAAGGACTAACCTGAGCCTTGCCCATCAGAGTGGAAGCCTTTTGGCTTTGACCACAGGCAGTGAGTCTTGGGCTTCGGCTCTGGCCCCAGGCTCCAGAGAGTCAAAGCACACTCTAGTCCCTGACCCACAGTTTGAGAACTGCTGCTCCACCTTCCCCATGCAGTAGGCATAGCAGAGACAATGACAATCTTTTTAGATCCTCCAAAGAATACGGATGTTATTTTTCCATGTTTATTCAATCCTTAGCCTTTTCTGGTGACGTTGTCTGAAGGTGCATCAAACAGATAGTGGGGCTCTGAATTGTGTGTGCTAGAAACCCCAGCTCATTCCATGCGGTCAGATGAGCGTGTTCACAGTGTGACTTTAAATATTTATTTTTTGCTTTGAATTTTCGTCATAAAACAGTCAGACTGTGGAAAAGGTTCTGTAAAATAGCTAATTTAATTTATTATATTCAAATGGTGACATTGTGTTTATAATCAGACTTCTATGGGTTGCAAACAGAAATAGTCCTAACTGACCTGAATTTCTTGTTAAAACAACAAAGATTGAAAAGTTCCAAATCCACCGTGAACTGAACTAAGATTACAAGAGAGCACTTAAAAATAGCATTTAATCACAAGTTAAATTTTGTTAGTCTTTAAAGTGTTACTAGACTGCTTTTTTGTTTTGATAGTATATAGACTAGCACGACTATCTCTCTGTTACTTGATCAAAATTTGTTTTACTATTTTCTTTACCCTAGATTAGCTATGATTATATAGTAATAACCTAAAGGACTATTATGTGATTAAATATTACCCCTCATGTACAAACTAAGAAAATACGCTATTTCAGTTGTTTAAATTGCAGCTGACCAAATGATTTACAATGAAAAATTTGTTCAATAAATTTAATGTCTAATGATTGCACAGTATTCACAACCATGAATTCTTCTCATTCTTTTCATTCTATGAATTGGTTACTTGATAAATTTTCCCCAAGTTTTTACTCATAACTATTTGAAACTTGAGCTATGGTGCTTCTTTGTGATTGGTCAGAAAACTCTTAAGATATTTTTTTTCTCTTTCTTTACTGACACAGCCCATATCCCAGCAGGTATGAAGAAACTGAAATTGCATGCATGTAGAATTTGAAAATCATTCATATGAATATTGTTTATTATTATTATTACTACTACTCCCATGAATTTGCCTTTGAAATTCACTTCCTGTTTTAACTGTAAAAAAAATCAAATACTCTTCTGCTTGCAGGAAACAACTACATAAGGGGTGAATACATGACCAAAGTGAGTTCATATAAAATTCAAATCAATATTCATGACACATTTTTCATCCACCTCTAGTTTACGTGTCTTTCATAGCCTGTTGGTATTAATAGGTTTCACTTAAAAAAAGTTGCCTGAAACATATGTTACAGGATTATCTTGCTGTCCTGAGACTGTTATATGCATAGAACAGAATTCATTATTCAAGTATTCTTTCTTTCATTTTAACAGGAATTGGACAGTACCTGAAATACCTTTTCTGTACAAGCAATATTGATAATTCATGCTGAGTAAATAATTTTTGACAAATAACTTTCTTAAAGACTTTTGCTTCATTTTTGGCTTATTGACTCTGCACAAGCAAATCACTTTCCTCCACTGTATTTTTTATTTGAACTCATGCACAAATAATTACTACTTTCAGGCTGTGTTTATACTACAAACATAACTTCGAAGTTGAACATCTACACACTCCCGACTTTGCAGTTATACTTTGAAGTAGATTTCAACTCTACTCCCAGAAATAGAGTAAGGACTTCGAAGTTGGGCTCCCTACTTCAAAGTTAACTTTGAACTAAGGGAAAATGTGTGTAGACTCTCTGCTGGCTACTTGGAAGTTATAGTTACTTCACGTAGATGCATCCTCATAGATTGTTTTAAGTAAGTCCACTACAAGTATTCAAAAGAGCATCTAGGCTGATTAGTTGCAATTGATCACAAATCATATGGTAGCATTACGGTTTCATGTTCTCTCACTTTTGTGGTGAATAAGCAAAAAATGTAAGGGGTCAATTTTCTAAAATGCTAAATGACTTAGCAGTCCAAGTCCCACTTTCAAAAGTGATGTAGTTGCTTAGAAATCTTAGTCTCATTGAAAGTCTGTTCTTGGCACCCTCAAAAAAAGGAACATTTAACAGCTCAACTGTTTGCAATGAACTGCTACAAGATTAGATGATGGAAATTCATTTTCAAATCTGAGTGAATATTCTGAGAATTAATTATGAAATTTGACCGGGTCTCATGCTCATTGTCCTTTGGGAGAGTTCTCTTCAATGGACAAATGAAAGACAGAGTAAAACACTTTGCTAGTCTTTTTGTTGTAGCAAGAGAATTATGGTACATTAGTTCTTTTGAAATGCCTTTGCAAATTCTTGAGTTGGGTCCTAGGAAATCTTAAGAACTCTTCTTCAGTGAGGCCTACACATTCATCAGCACACTTTATTAGGCCTCCTCAAGTAGCTACACCTGCAGTTTTTAATGACTAACACAAATGTTATAATGGCTGTGATCAAAGAAGAAGTTCAAAGTTCAAAGGTCAGACTATTTTAAATGCAAACTAAGAGATATAGGATGATAGCTTGTTAATGTAATTTACCTCATTCACCTAAAAAACTTTCTGTATGACTCTGCTGTGTCAAGACACTAACATGGGCAATTCTGGGCATTGTTTTTTGAATAGGGATTAAATTATTCTCTTTTGTCATTAAGTGTTCGTTGATTAGCAATCCACAACACAATAGGTGATCATTAAGGGAAAGGTCATAAAACTGTTAAAAGTGAATGGTGAACAAAGCCAGATATCTCCCAGACACTTTCTACAGCTGCTAGAAGAACAATTCAAAGCAGGAAAATTTAGAAACTAGCCACATTCTGGAGTGATCATCTATTCAATGAATATTCTTAGTTTTGTTTTGATTTTTTTTACCCTGAACTTACTGCAAGGGATTCTGTTAACTTTTTCCTAAAACCCTGATACCTTGTGATTTTATGGCAAGTCTCAATTTTATTTGCAGTTTCAGGGGTTATGGTGGCTGAAAGGCTGGATATGAGTAAACAGTGCGCCCTTGTAGCCAAGAAGGATAATAGCATACTAGGGTGCATTAGGAGGGGCATTTCGAGCAGATCCAGAGAAGTGGTTGTTCCCCTCTATTCAGCACTGGTGAGGCCACATCTGGAATATTGCATCCAGCTTTGGCCTCCCCACTATAAAAAGGATGTGGATTTGCTGGAGCAGGTTCAGCAGAGGGCAACAAAAATGATTAAGGGGCTGGAGCACGAGATCTACGAAGATAGGCTGAGGGATTTGGGCTTATTTAGTTTACAGAAGAGAAGACTTAGGGGTGATTTAATAGCAGCCTTCAACTTCCTGAAGGAGAGCTCTAAAGAGGAGGGTGAGAAACTGTTCTCAGTAGCTGTGTCTACACGTGCACGCTACTTCGAAGTAATGGCACTAACTTCGAAATAGCGCCCGTCATGGCTACACGTGTTGGGCGCTATTTCGATGTTAACATCGACGTTAGGTGGCGAGACGTCGAAGCCGCTAACCCCATGAGGGGATGGGAATAGCACCCTACTTCGAAGTTGAACGTCGAAGTAGGGACCGTGTAGTCGTTGCGCGTCCCGCAACATCGAAATAGTGGGGTCCGCCATGGCGGCCATCAGCTGAGGGGTTGAGAGACGCTCTCTCTCCAGCCCCTGCGGGGCTCTATGGTCACCGTGTGCAGCAGCCCTTAGCCCAGGGCTTCTGGCTGCTGCTGCTGCAGCTGGGGATCCATGCTGCATGCACAGGGTCTGCAACCAGTTGTCGGCTCTGTGGCTCTTATGTTGTTTAGTGCAACTGTGTCTGGGAGGGGCCCTTTAAGGGAGCGGCTTGCTGTTGAGTCCGCCCTGTGACCCTGTCTGCAGCTGTGCCTGGCACCCTTATTTCCATGTGTGCTACTTTGGCGTGTAGACGTTCCCTCACAGCGCCTATTTCGATGTGGTGCTGCACAACGTCGATGTTGAACGTCGACGTTGCCAGCCCTGGAGGACGTGTAGACGTTATTCATCGAAATAGGCTACTTCGATGTAGGCTTCACGTGTAGACGTAGCCCGTGGTGTCAGATGGCAGAAAAAGGAGTAATGGTCTGAAGTTGAAGTGGGAGAGGTGTAGGTTAGATATTAGGAAAAACTACTTCACCAGGAGGGTAGTCAAGCACTGGAAAGTGTTTCCTAAAGAGGTGGTGGATTCTCCATCCCTAGAGGTTTTTAAGTCCTGGCTTGACAAGGTCCTGTCTGGGATGACTGAATAGGGATTGGTCCTGCTTGAAGCAGGGGCTGGACTAGATGACCTCCTGAAGTCCCTTCCAGCCCCATGACTCTACGATTTTTCTGAAAGCCCCAGCTGCTGAAATTGAAAGATGAGAATCTCAGTTTTTTATTTTTAAGTAAATTTCTAGCCCTCATAGATTCAGAAAAAAAACATGGAAATGTGAACCAAAAAAAGAGTCAGCAGCCAGACAGCAAACGGAAAGCACCCAAAGTGCACTGTTGAGACACCCATTATGTTTCTGCCGGTCTCCTGTGCTTGAGGTTGGCAATACTTCACATTAATGTTCTAGCTCACGCTTCCCGTACTTTCCCAGAACAAGGTCCTGTGTGTTATAAAAGTGCTCTGACGCCAGGTTCTACAAGCCTATTACTTTTATGATGGTGGTGCTTACAGTAGGCCGTAATAAATACTATATAGTATCTAGCACACTGCCCCAAAACACATAATAAGAGACGACTCTCATTCGAGTCAATGGAAGTCTTTCTACTGACTGACCGAAGCAGAATCCACTCCTTGCTCTGTAGCACCTGGCTTTATAATTGTTAATTTGTTTTTATTCCAATGGTATCCTGTAATACCTGGCAACTGCAGAAGGAGGATTCCTAACCAGTTTTCTAGTCAGCCCTAATTTGACACTATAGGCTCATGGATTTTCAAGAGTGAAAAGACTGTAAATTACAACTGAAACTGCTGATAGAACTCGTTGCTTCGGAATATGTTCATTGTTCTTTAGGACTGAAACTGTATTTACAGCTTTTGTTTTCTCAGACAGACTTGCTCTTTAGCCCTCAAATATGGAGGATTAGGCACATATTTTATCAAACAGAATGAGTAATTAAAGGTATAATTATTGCATGGTGTGGCAAAGTGCTCAGCTGAGACCTCACAAGGCTGTGAAGTAGCTTTCTCCATATCTGAAGTGCATACCAAAATACATTTTTAGGCCCCAGTGCTGTAGGCACTTACACACTCGCTCAAGTTGACATATGTGAGCGTAGGTGACTTGTAGTAGAACTCTGGCAGTTCACAGTCTCCCTGTACCCCAGACAAAATTTTAATTGCTAAATGGAGTATCCCCATATGCTCCCTTGAGTGGCCCTTCCTGCACCTCCACCTGCCATAGACACCGGTTGTCCCTGCGTTTCGGTAGTCTCATTGCCCTCAGTGGGATTAGGGCTTTAGGAAAGTTGGGGCTTTAGGAAAGCTTGTTGGATCAGTCTTCATATGTTAAATCTGGTTTTAAAAAATAAAATAAGGTTCCAAACTATGACAATGAAGTTATAGAGAAGGAATGGAAAAGGCTGGATTTTTGTGTTTAAAATTGTATTTATCTTTAAACGTCCACCAGACAAATATTAGTCAGTTGCCACTTTAGAAAACAGTTTTACTTTTTTTCTCCTTGGCTCTGACAAATATTGGTCTTGATGAGTGTTAAGGGACTAGCAACACTGAACATCAAAGTCCTCATTATTAACCAGCCAGCTGCACTTCTCACCACACTTCCCCATCACATAAACCCAATGTTCTCTGTAGGGACCACTGTCCCCAGAGACATGGAACAAGTTCTTCTCTATGCTAACTGTGCACAACAGTGTCAAATTATGTATAATGATTTTGTAATGTGAATTAATGCTTCCAGGGACTGGATGGAGACTGCTGATTTCATTATCCTTAGTATGCAGACTGACTGGAATATGAATTTGGAAGCACTGATGAAAAGCTTTACACTCATGGACTTTATGAGCAAGATTCTTAGCTTGTATTAATTGACATGATGCCACCGAAGTATTATATCAGCTGAGGATCTGGCCCTGAATACTTACAACAGTTTTGCATGGTGAATAGTCACAGAGCGGTAGCTGTTTTAGTCTGCATCTTCACAAAACAAAAGAGCAGTCTGTAGCACTTTCGAGACTAACAAAATAATGTGTTAAGTGATGAACTTTCTTGGGACTGACCCATTTCTTCAGATCTGGAAATTCTGATGGAAGTAAACTGGCACAATGAGAATTTAACAGGCAAGTCACTTAATACACATTAGACACCCTCTTTCCCACCCTTTGCCCTCCTGCTTCTTCTGTGCCATGTAAGTGATTTTTCAATTTTCATTTCAGTGTTTAGTTTCTTTCTTTTAAATTCTCCTTGTGCCAGCTTACTTTCCTCAGAACTTCCAGATCTGAAAAAGTGGATCCGTCGCACGTAAGCTCATCACCTCATACATTTTTTGTTAGTCTTTGAAGTGCTACATGACTGCTTTTTCGTTTTGTAAAACAACTTTGTGATTCACATGGACTGCTATAGGGGAGCAAATAAACTCTTGTTACTGCTTAAACCTTTAGAGCATGATGCCATCATAAATCAGGAATGGCTTCACTGAGGCCAGAGATGTATAAAACCTGTGTAATATCAGAATCAGGCCACTGGCAAATATACAAATCCAGCAGAACCTCAAAGTTCTGAACACAGAGTTACAAACAGGCTGGTTAACCACACACCTCATTTGGAATTAGAAATATACAATCAGGCAGCAAAGAAAAAAAAACAGCAGCAAATACAGTGCAGCATTGTATTAAACGTAAACTACTAAGAAAATAAGGGAAAGTTTAAATACTTGACAAAATAAGGAAACTGTTCCTGTATTTCTTAATTTAAATTAAGATGGTTAAAATCAACATTTTTCTTCTGCATAATAGAGTTTCAAAACTGTATTAAGTGTATGATCAGCTGTAAAGTTTTGAAAGAGATAAAGTGTTTTGTTCAGAGTTAGGAACATTCTCCATTCCTGAGGTATTGTTCATGTCTGTGAGGTTCTGCTGTGTTCCAAAGTTCTTAGGATAGTGAGGCATGAGTTGCAACATAGCTTTGGTATAGGTGTTGTGTCAGGCTCATGTTTTTTGTTTTTTGTTTGTTGAAACCAGAATAGTTACTCTAGTTCAAGCCCTGGGGCATGTCTTCATTATGTGGAAGATCAATGCGGCCACAGTTGAGCTTCCAGAGTTCGATTTAGCATGTCTGGAAGGGGCATGCTAAATTGAACTCAGGGTGTCCCTGTTGGTACTGATGCTTCTGCTTGTAAGCAGTAAGGGAACCTGATGGGAGCAAACTCAGGGGAGACCACATGGAGGGTCAAATTAAGGTACATCAACTCCTGCTACATACTTGGCTAATTCATCCTTCCTCTTTGTTGTAGACCTGGCCCTAACGGGCACGATTATACTAGTATAAAGATGCTTGACACTGGTATAGCTTATTTCCCTTGCCATACAGAATAAAATACCTTTATATCAGTATTACTGTATCCACGCTAAAATTCAGTATGGCTTCAATTACAGCCCTATAGCTTAAGTGGTACAAACGATCTGTGCTAACAGGCTCTCTAAGAGACATGGAAAACAGATAAACTACTAAGGTGTGTCTACACGTGCAAAAAACTTTGAAAAAAGAGGCCCTTTTTAGAAAGAGTGGGAGGAGCGTCTACACGCACAAACCCGTGTTTTGAAAGAAAATCGAAAGCACGGGGCTAGGAAAATGAAATCCGAACCCCAATCCCGTATCAGGAAGATCTCTCCCTTTCGAAGTAATAAATCAAAAGAGTACACATGTAGATGCTCCACAGCCCACTCTTTTGAAATACAGGTCCGCCATGGTGCTGATGAGCTGGAGTGCGGGGCCGCTCCAGCCAGCAGCAGTGGGACTCTATGGTCCCTGCGTTCAGCTGCTTTAAAGCCGCACGCACACAGAAAACCGGTGTCAGGAAGCTGAGAGCATGCTAGCAGCAGTGTGCACACGAGCTCCAGCCACATGCTCCAGCCATGGCCAGCAGCCAGAACCCCGTGAGCTCCATGCCCCTCCCCCCACAGCCCTCTCCAGCCTCCCAGGGCTCCCAGGGGGAGAGAAAAAATCGAGCCGCCTACTGGACTGAGTGGGAGCGCCAGGACCTCCTCGGCCTCTGGCAGGACGAGGAGGTCCTCCGCCACATGGGAGTCAAGCGGCGGAATGCCGCAGCCTTTGGCCACCTGGCAATGGGTCTCTGTGCCAGGGGCCACCCGGAGCATACCTCAGACCAGGTACTCTCCAAGGTGAAGGAGCTACGCCAGGGATATGCTCAGGCTGGGGACCAGGCTGGATGCTCCGGGGCAGGTCCAGCGACTTGCCCCTTCTACCGGGAGCTCCGGAGCATCCTGGGGTCCCAGGAGAGTTCCCCCCCATGGCCTTCCTGGACACCTCCGGTGAGGAGCTTCAGGCACAGGAGGTGGAGGAGCAGGCCACATCGGGGTCCCATGAGGGCGAGGGGACCACCAACTGGTCAAGCGAGGAGGGGGAGCTGATCATCCTCATCCCCTCCTGCTCCTCCAGCCAGGCGACCGAGGGCCGGCCATCCCCAGACATCACCGAGGAACCCTCAGGTACGTACAGGGAGGGGCGCACCCCTACTCCAAGGGTGGGGCAACGCAAGGGCTAGGCACCCGCACATGGGACGGGTGGTCCTGGGCCATACACAGGCCAGCCCCCACGTGGGATGCAGTGCATCAGTGACGCCCAGCACCCGCCCTCAGTGGACAGTGCTGTAAGCCGCACAGGGGTGGCGGCTGGTCGGTGCCGGACAGCACCTGGAGCCCGCATACCACAGGCTGGGAAGGGCCACCTGCAGGAGAGACCCCTGGAATCACATCCAGGCTGGGAGGCCCAGTCCCGGGGGGGTAGGGGGTCGGTGCTTCCTGGGAGGTCAGTGTCCCTTGTGGGGGCGGGGGCCCCATGGGGTGGGCTCGGGCGCATAGGCCACAGCTGGATCCCCTCTGTCCGGGGCACACTACTGACATGCTCTCCTCCTCTCCACATGGCCACACCATCCAGGGGCCGGGAGAGTCCAGCACCGTTCTTCGTGCCGGAGAGCCCACCAGCTGCAGCTGTCCGGATGCCACACCAGGCAGGGCGCTGTCGGGGCTGTGGCCAGAGGGCCCACGCCGGGCCGAAGAAGACCAGGCCAGCCAGTGTCAGGCTGAGGTGGCTGAGAAGCACCTCCAGCTTGCCTGGGCGGATATGGAGTGGCGGAAGGCGGCCTGGGACAGGATGCTGGACATGCTCCAGGGCATTGGCCAGGCTGTGCAGGAGCACACAGCCACCATAGCCTGCCTGCTGGCCCCCTGGACACTCCTCCTGCTGGCCCTGCCCCCACTGCCCCCACTGAGCCTGCCCCCTCTGCCTCCACCGGGCCCACCCACCGGCAATATTTGCCGGTGGTTCCGGCACCCTCCCCCCCCGGCTGGGAACCCCACACCCGGGGGGGCAGGGGCTCCAGGGGCTGACGGGGCTCACGGCCCACCACTCCTGCCCCACAATGAGAACCTCGCCCCCCTCAAAGTTAGTTCCCTCGGCCCCCCTCTGAGTTAGGTTCCCCCCATCCCCCTCCAAGCTGGTTCCCCCCACCTTCCTCCAAGTTAGGTTCCCTCCTTCCCCCTCTGAGTTAGATTCCCCCAGCCCCCCTCCAAGTTAGGTTCCTCCCTCCAAGTTAGGTTTCCCCTGTACATATTATTCCAAACACCCAAGTTATATAAATGTTTCTTTATTATTCGCCACTCAATGCTGTGCTCCTCAGCGGCTGGTGGGTGGTGGATGTGCGGGTGCGGTGCTGGTGGTGGTAGGGGTGGCAGGGATGGTGGGTGATGGATGTGCATGGGATGTGGGTGTGCATGTAGGTCAGAGGTGGCCATCGGCAAAGGCCTGCCTGAGGGCCTCCCAGATGCGGTGGCCGTCCCGGTGGGCCTTGCGGATGGGGGCGGCACTCAGCTGCTCATAGACAGCGCCAACCGGAGCGCCCCTCCCCCCAGGGACACAGGCGTCCTCCTTTCGCTCCACAACGTTGTGGAGGACGCAACAGGCTCCCACCACCTGGGGCATATTGGGGACCCCAACCTCCAGCTGGGTGAGGACACACTCCAGCGCCCCTTTAGATGCCCGAAGGCCCACTCCACTACATTGCGGGTGTGTTTGAGGCACTCATTGAACGCCTCCCGCGTGGGGTCGAAGTGTCCCATGTAGGGCCGCATGAGCCACGGCTGCAGGGGCTATGCCGCATCTGCCCCATGCAGAGCGGCATGGTGACGTCCTCTGCCACAGGGCTCTCTTTCTGGGGGACAAAGATGCCAGCCTGCATGTGGCGGCAGAGGCCAGAGTTCCAGAAGACCTGGGCATTGTGGGTGAGGCTGGCCCAGCCCACGTAGTGGTCGGTGAACCAGCCCATTGCATCCGCTCGGGCCTGCAGCACCACCAAATGGTAGCCCTTCCAGTTGATATACTGGCCAGTGCTGTGTGGCGGGGCGCAGATGGGGATACGTGTGCTATCCAAAGCGCCGATGCAGTTCGGGAAGCCCAGGTCCTGGAAGCCGGCAATGGTGTTGTCCACATCCCTCAGGCGGACGACCCTATGGAGCAGCATCACATTGATGGCCCTGATGACCTGCAGAGCGGGAAGGGGGATGTGCTCTAGTGAGGGAGTGGGAGTTGTGGCCCCCCAACTTGGGCCCATTCTGCCCCCCTACCGTCCAGCCCCTGGCCCATGCATCCCCTGCCCCCTCCTGTCCAGCCCCTGCCCCATCCAGCCCCTTGCAGAGGAGGGTTCCCCTTGCCTTATCCCCCCCACCCCCTCCGGCCCCCCCCTTACCTCCATAAGGACATCCCTGACAGTGGCCTTGCCCACCCCGAACAACTGTCACACAGAGTGATAGAAGTCCGGGGTGGCCAGCTTCCAGATGGCGACTGCGACCCATTTCTCCAGGGTGAGGGCTGGCCGCATGGAGGTGTCCTGGTGCCGGAGTGCGGGGGCGAGCCAGTGGCAGATCTCGTCGGAGGTCTGCCTCGACATGCAGAAGTTCTGTAGCCACCTTTCCTTGCCCCACTCCCCTAGCACCATGCACTCCCACCAGTCGGTGCTGCTGGGGTGGGTCCAGAGGTGTCAGGCAGCTGGAGGGGGAGCCCCACGGCCCCGGGGGGACCTTGCAGCCACCCGATGAGCTCGGGTGCAGCTGTGGCTATGGTGTACAGCACTGCCAGCAGGGCATCCATGATGAGGGAATCCTCCTGCAGGAGCTGTTGCTGGGCCTCCATGGTGGGCACGAGTGGGCTCTGCCGGGCAGGAATAGGCTGGGCAGCACTCAGCTCATGTGGAGGGGAGGATGGAGGGAGGGGCCCTTTAAAGGAGGCGACTGGCTGTGGCCCTGGAAGGGCTTGTCGGCCATGGGACCCCGTCTGCAGTGTTTCCTGCCTCCCTTCTTTCAAAAGAGAGCTTGGAGCTGTGTGGACGCTCTTTTTCGAAAGACCAGGGTGGCACTTTGAAAGAGTGGATCGGAACGCCGATCTGAAAAATGGCAGCGGGTGCTCTCTTTCGATGGCCGCTTTTTCAAAAGCCAAACTTCCATTTTTGCCCTTTCGAAAGGTGTTTACGTGTAGACGCAGCTCTGTTGTGGAAAAGATGACATGGTGAGACTAGTTCCCTTCTCCCACCTAATGCAAATTTTAAATAAATAAATTAATTCATAGAACAAATTGGAAGAAAAACTCTTTCAGCTAGATTGTCTTCTGGTACACATGAGTGCTACTTTATTGGCTTCCAGAGCATTTACACCATTTACTCCAGAAGAAAATGAAGCTTATTTTGTGTGTGTATGTGTACACACTCAAGACAAGGCTACAGGTTCAATACATTTCTAGATAATTGTAAAAACTTATTTACCTGCTGACTTTTGATGTGAAAACAATGCCCCTAAAATACTCCTCTCGCAATTCAGACTCAGAAAGGAAGATAAACTAATCCACCTTCAAAGTTAATGAGATTTGGAATTACACTGTTTTGCTACAGTAAATTGGATGCAGCATCATACACCCTTGTTCCAGCACTGTGCTGCTGTCTCGGTGTTGGATTTGAGTAAGAGCCAATTATAAGTAAATTAGATTCAAGATGTGCAAATGGAAAAGAGGCTCTTTACAAAACAATAAAAAAGTATCTCAAATATAAATGGCCATTAAGCTTGTTTCCTCTTTGCTCTTATACATAGTGGCCAAATTATTTACTTCCATTAGCTAATATATTTAAACTATCTTAGTTGTAGTGGTCATAGTCACTATGAGAGAAGAGGAAAGACAATGCTAATCAAAAGCAAACTGTGACACTTCCCTCCCTGCCTCCTCCATACCACTAATCGTAATTGAATCAATCTCTGGGCATATGTTGACAGTGAATGATTACTCAAACCTGGGAGGCCACGCTGGACAGAGCCTCCAGAATAAATTAAAAAAAAAATCTGTAATCATTAATTTGTTCATTCATACCCATTTTCTTCCATTTTTTCAATGTCTCAGAAGATATACTGCATGAAATCTTCTCTCTCTTCATTTTTTTGTGTTCTTCCTTTTATAGTCATGTGATTTTGAAGAAACTAAGTTGCTTGAAACGAATCCAAGCGGAAATCTTATTTTTAATGAAAATAGTTTTTTTAATAAAAGTCAAACATTTTGTTGTAATAATAAAGAGAATAATACTTTTTGTGCACTCAGCAAGAAACCAGTTTAGGTCTTGGAACTAAGCTATAGGACTGTAGAGGAATTAGGAAAAGCCTGCCCCGATGAGCCCTAGGAAAAGCCTTCTAGGATGAGCCTTTTTTAACCCAATCAGGTGCAAAATGGTGGAAAAGAGTGGAGGACAAATTAACCTAGAAGCTTTCTTTGCTTGTGACATGATGCCAATGCAGCCACGTTGTCACTCCTTGAGGTCCATGGCACAAGGACTGCAGAAAGGTACCACAAGTAAAAGGGGCAGGAAAGGGGGTAGGTCATCTATGCTCTCCTCTTTGTACCAGCTGTTCAAGATGGGTTAGCAAAAGCAGAACGTAAATTGTAATGGAATGCCCCGATTTAGGTATCCCAGCATTCCTCGGGACATTGTGTGTGAATTCAACAAATCACTGCTAGAAGCACTATTGGCACAATAACTCCAGCCCCCAGAATCATGAATGAAGAGCCTTCTATTTAATTACATGGACTTGACCCAGAGCCCTTTGAAAGTCAGTAGACAGACTCCTATTCCCTTCAGTGAGCTTTGGGTCAGGTGTGAATACATCAAGTATATTTCTCCTAAATGTTGCTGATGCTGGTGATTCAGGAGATGGTTTGCAGTTCTCAAGTTAAGTTCACTTTAATATTTCGTTTATACCAAAACAAAATATATCATTCTCCCACCCCCTTGGGTTCAAACCTACTCCTAAATGTTGCATGTTTCACCACTCTTGGTTTTTTTATATCTCATAGGCTACGTCTACACGTGAAGCCAACATCGAAATAGCTTATTTCGATGTAGCAACATCGAAATAGGCTATTTCGATGAATAACGTCTACACGTCCTCCAGGGCTGGCAACGTCGATGTTCAACATCGACGTTGTGCAGCACCACATCGAAATAGGCGCTGCGAGGGTACGTCTACACGCCAAAGTAGCACACATCGAAATAAGGGTGCCAGGCACAGCTGCAGACAGGGTCACAGGGCGGACTCAACAGCAAGCCGCTCCCTTAAAGGGCCCCTCCCAGACACAGTTGCACTAAACAACACAAGATACACAGAGCTGACAACTGGTTGCAGACCCTGTGCCTGCAGCATAGATCCCCAGCTGCCGCAGAAGCAGCCAGAAGCCCTGGGCTAAGGGCTGCTGCCCACGGTGACCATAGAGCCCCGCAGGGGCTGGAGAGAGAGCATCTCTCAACCCCCCAGCTGATGGCCGCCATGGAGGACCCAGCAATTTCGACGTTGCGGGACGCGGATCATCTACACGGTCCCTACTTCGACGTTCAACGTCGAAGTAGGGCGCTATTCCGATCCCCTCATGAGGTTAGCGACTTCGACGTCTCGCCGCCTAACGTCGAAGTTGGTGCCGCTACTTCGAAGTAGCGTGCACGTGTAGACACAGCTATAGTATGTTAGGCACTTGCAATAGCAGCTAATGAGACAGCTTTCAATTCTACCTTTTGTATGAGAAGATGTTTGTGTTTGCTGAAATGCAGCTGCAAAATTAGGCCTTATCCTGAAGTGAGCTCCAAATAGGGCAGAGGGATCTTCTTGTAGGATATTGGCCCTCAAAGCTGGATTTATCTGTCTTAAAATTTGTCCTCAAATTTATTTTAAGTAACATGTAGTTTTAATCAAACGGTACTGATTGGACCATAAGAATTAAGAAAACGGTTCTGATGACTATCATGCTCTTCATCATGACCATATAATTTAAAACATTGCTATATTACATGTTGATTAGCCTCTCTGTATGCAGTTAAATGCCAGTTGATGTTTAAACACATATTTAGTAGTGATTGCCATACAGTGCAACGCAAACCTTACACAGCATTTGAACCTCACTAAATGTGTAATCATTTGAGTTCAACAAACAATATTTAACCTAAACTCTTTAGCTATAAGAATGTATCGACAAAATTTAATTTTCCCAAAACATTTATTCTCTGTATAAAACCACTTCATTTTATTATTCCATTTGATTTGTTTTTTGCAGCCAGAGTTACTCTTTTATAAGAGTGATTCTGTCTTAAGTATGTTCTTGAGGATACATTGCACTGTATAATTAGACCTTCTTCCAAAAGAAAGGAAGTCACATTTCACTTTTTAGTGTGAGTTTTTTTAAAAAGATCTAATTCACAGAAAGGGGGGACCCCCCATTTTCATTTTAATAGATCTAGCACGAGTCCTTTAAAAATACTGAAATTTATAGGAAAAATTAAATCTTTCAATTGACAAGAACAGGAGAAAATAATTTCATCCCATTTGTGAAAGCAGTTTACATTATTTGGAAGCAATAAATCCACATGTAAATAATTTTGTATTTTATAGATAATGTAAGTGAGTGTAATTTTAACATCTTGATGACAGTTTTAGCATCCTATCAAGTAACGATAAAGCTAGAAGTTATACTATGGGATAATTCTACCTTTCATTATAATGCATACATTCTCAATTCTAAATCAGGCCAAGATGCAAGTTAATACCCATGGGCAAAAGTCATTCATTATGCATGTACATTATTCCTAAAATTATTGATAATACTTTTCATAATAGTTATTTTACATACATTAACTCTCGCAGCTATATTAGCATTAAAGATACCTTTATTAACCTTGAATATTTTGTTGAATAATAAATATGGTCTCAAGTATCGGAGGGGTAGCTGTGTTAGTCTGGATCTGTAACAGCAACGAAGGGTCCTGTGGCACCTTATAGACTAACAGAAAAGTTTTGAGCATGAGCTTTTGTGAGCACAGACTCACTTCATCAGGTGCTGGCATCTGATGAAGTGAGTCTGTGCTCACGAAAGCTCATGCTCAAAACTTTTCTGTTAGTCTATAAGGTGCCACAGGACCCTTCATTGCTGTTATAAGTATGGTCTCAGAGGTTCTTACGGACGCTTTAAGTTAAAAGCTACTGTCAGCTACAATACTGTAAGTCAGATCTTTAATTATAAAACAGGGTGCTGGAGTGCTGTATTTTTATCTGGGTTGTTTATTTAAATAGATGTGCTTTTATTAGGTTTGTATCATACTACATAGGGACATGTTTGAAAAGGTTAAAAAAAAAAGGAAGAAACTCAACACAGGCATTCTGAAGGGGTAAACAGCTTGCATTATTTAGCAAGCAAATAGGCACTTTCTCCTTTAGTTATACACATTCTAAAGCTTATTTGATGGTAATGGGATTTGAAAAGGTTCTACAATAAAGAAGTACATTAATACTTTCAACATTACAGAGGCCTCAGTTACAGCTGAGTTGTAGCTCAAGAGATTGGCTGTGGCCAAACTAGCCTCTCCTTTTGGAGGGGCTATGACAATGTGGCACTGCTATGAATATGCAGCACCTCATTAGCATAATGGCAGCCATGCACGCTTCGAAACTGTTGGTTTCAAAACGCACGCCGCCTGTGTAAGCGGGGGCTTTTTGAGATGATCCTCCGGATTTCAAAAGCCCCTTCTTCCCAAAACCAGATGGGGAGAAGGGGCTTTTGAAATCAGGGGGGTCATTTTGAAAGGCCCATGGCTACACGGTTGGCATGTGTTTAGAAATCGGCAGTTTTGAAGCGCATGCAGTTCCCATTATGCTAATGAGGTGCTGCATATTCATGGAACATCTCATTAGCATATTCTGAAGTACCACATTACCATAGCCCCTCTGAAAGGAGCGGCTAGCATGGCCACAGCTATTGCAGGGCAGCCATACTACTGTCCTAGTACTAGTACTGTCAGATGGCCAGTCCCAGTCTAAATTAGGGCAGCCACATGTCTCCTAATTTATGTCATTGTCCTTGGCCTCCCAGGGGCCATTCTGACAGACTGGGATTAGTGGATCATAAGGATGTCCAGGTCACACTTTCACTTAGCAGGGGCCAGGAGAGGAGTGGTGTGTAGGAGTCCTCAATGGGACTCCACAAAGGGTCAGGACAAGGGGCTGGTAAATGACATCTGTTTGTTTTACTCTACCTGGCAGAGATCTGTATTGCAACAAGGGTGACAGAGCTGGAGAAACAAACATATATTGGTGGAACTGTGCTAGTTTCAGTGACAATTGTCAAAAGGAATTTGTCTGAGGTCTGGTTTGGAACTGAGAGGACAGGATGCCAGCTTAGGGGTTAGACGCTCACTTGAGAAACCCAGGTTGAAGACTTGACTCTACCTGATTCAGAAATGGGATTTCTTATATCCAGGGTAATTGTCTTGAACTGTTGGTTATTCTGGTATGGATTGCTTTCACCATATGTCTCATTTTTGTTCTGAATCAGAATGAAAGCAGCTTCAGAAGCCTTTCACAAAACTAAATTCTTGTTTTCTGGACCCACTTCAAGGATCAATTAGGTATGGTGAGAATCTTGACCGAAGGGAGCCAATGTTATGAAAAGAGAGGTGGTGACTATATTCAAGGTTACCGCTACTATCTTCCATGTTTGCTTATTTATTTTCTTATCCTTTAGATTTATTTAGCAAACTTAGGAGATCACAGCACTTCAGTTTTTCTCCTAAGGTGGCTCTGTCATTCCACGACATCCTTCTGATTTGTCCCTTGGCCTTGGTTGGAACTTAAAATAGTTCTAGCCTGCAGGCCTTTTATCCTGTATCCCTTTCAGGACCTTCCTCCACCCTACCCTTCCCCTCTAGACTGTTGCTATCTAGACTTTGTCAGTTCCAGATAGCTCCGAGTCTTTCACTTTTAGGCCTCCTGAGCAGATTTATGAGGTTTGCTGAGCCCACACCTGAGTCACACCCCCATTTGGGTTACTTGTAAAATAAGGGAGAATATCAGCTGTCCTTAAAAGAAAAAAAAATCAAGCTTTCCAGCCCTTTCTTTATAAGTGTAGCCTTGGAAATGCAATTAGGCATAGCTAAATACAAGCTAATCACTGGAGATGAAAGCTGGCCACAGAGTTTTTCTTAAAGCTATAGAGTAATCACAGTCACTGACAAGCACTCTGGAAGATAATTTCGAAATAGCAGTTGGCTTATTTGAAACTGGCAAGCCTTATTCTACAAGATGTAGTGTCTGTTTCAAAGTAGCTATTTTTAAGTAGTAACAGAGTAAGCCGTGCTAGTCTATACACTATCAAAACAAAAAGCAGTCAAGTAGCACTTTAAAGACTAGCAAAATAGTTTATTAGGTGAGCTTTCGTGGGACAGACCCACTTCTTCAGACCATAGCCAGACCAGAACAGGCTCAATATTTAAGACACAGAGAACCAAAAACAGTAAGCAAGGAGGACAAATCAGAAAAAGATAATCAAGGTGAGCAAATCAGAGAGTGGAGGGGTCGGGGGGAAGATCAAGAATTAGATTGAGCCAAGTATGTATCTTTCGAATAAGTATGTACTTGGCTCAATCTAATTCTTGATCTTCCCCCCACCCCTCCGCTCTCTGATTTGCTCACCTTGATTATCTTTTTCTGATTTGTCCTCCTTGCTTACTGTTTTTGGTTCTCTGTGCCTTAAATATTGAGCCTGTTCTGGTCTGGCTATGGTCTGAAGAAGTGGGTCTGTCCCACGAAAGCTCACCTAATAAACTATTTTGCTAGTCTTTAAAGTGCTACTTGACTGCTTTTTGTTTTGATATTTTTAAGTAGGTGATCTTGAAACTGGGACTAAAGCCTATTTTGAAGTAAGCCATAGTGCGCCCAATGGCTCTATTTCGAAACAGACTCTATAGCTGTGTCCACACTACAGAGTTCTGTTGATAAATGAGGCCTTCTAAAGGCCTTCTAAAACTAAGAAGTGTCCACACTACAAATGCGTTCTGTCGAGAATCTGTCAACAGAACACACTGGTTTCCCCTGCAGGGTTATGATTTGATCATACAAGGCATAGCGCCTCTGTCGACAGATTCTGTTCACAAAAATATAGTGTAGATGCTCGGGGGGTGGGGGAGGGGGCTGTCAACGGAGGGCTGGGCAGTCTGGCTGCTCTCTGTCAACAGAGGGTGTTGATAGGGGGAGTCTCTATCAGGTGTGGATGTGTGCTGTAGACAGAGGTTCTGTCAGGAAATATCTGTCAACAGTGGCTTCTGTTGACAGGATGCTGTAGTGTAGACACAGTTTATGTGTCAACACTCTATTTTGAAATACCTAAGGGCAATTTCAAAATGCATTTGAGGCTACATCTACACTGCATTCCCCTTTCAGAAGTGGAATGCAAATGGGGGAGATTGAAAATGCAAATGAAGTGATGATTTACAAATCTCACACTTTGTTTGCATAATCTCGCGTGATCACATTTCCAGAAGATGCTTTTCTGAAAACAAAATCTCACCCCTGCACAACTGTGCTGCCCCAGCAGGCCTGTGCCCCTCCCTCACCCCCCCTTAGCTCCTTTCTCCCAGCTGTTCCTGCTTGCTTCTACCCCACCCCTTCACTCTTTTCTCTTCCCAGCTGGTTCCTCTGCCCCCTCTGGGCCCTCGCTCCCTGCACTCCCATGCCCAGATCTACTGCACAGTGCAGTTCTCTCCTTCCTTTCCCAGCCTGTGTCTCCCCTCCCTGCTCACTCACACAGTTACAAGCTTCGGGCCCCCTCCCACCCTGCATCTCCATGGATCCAAGTTCTGGGGCTCCCTGTAGTCCTACCACATTGCTACAGCAGTGCTATTTAAAGGGACTTGGGCAGCAGCAGCCCCAGGCCCTGAGCCAATTGTTCCCTTTGTCCTTCTCTGTCAGGGGTGTAAATAGCTGCTCTAAGTTGTGGTGACTCCAACAACATACCCAGCACAGTCTCTGTGTGCCACTGGAACTCCCTTCCTGCACCAGTGCACACCACTCTTTCCCCAACACCACCCCACATTGTTATGGTGGGATACAGGGTGACCTACAACGGAGGTCTATTGTACCTCTTTCAGAAGTCTGATTTGTCTTGAATACCTCCAAGTTACAGCTCATTTAAGAACTACTTGCTTATAAAAATCAGACATAAAAACATAGAAGTGTCCCAGCACACTGTTATTGAAAAACTGCCGATTTTCTCATTTTACCACATACTTGTAAAATAAATCAATCCAAATAGAAATATTATACTTGCATTTCAGGGTATAGTATATGCAGGAATACAAAGAAGTAATTGTCGATATGAAATGTTAGTTTGTACTGACAGAGCTAGTGCTTTTTATGCAGCTTATTGTAAAACTGAATAAATATTCAGATGAGTTGAGGTACTCCCGGAAGACCTCTGCATATCCCTGGTTTAGAACCACTGACATAGAGTGTTTCCCCCATAGCTGAATCTAACCTGAAGTAGATATGAAAATCTTTATCAAAGCAAAAAAATATCCAAATGCTTTTTGTTACATCAAATAAAAACTGCAAAAAAGCCTAATATACTTTTTACCGTTTGTTCTCATCTGTTCCAACTTTAAGTAGTACTCCTGTTGGGAATAACTTCAGAGATTTGGATTTTCCTAGTTCACTGACAGCAATAAATAAATCTGAATAAATCCAAACTTCAACAAGAAGAATTGAATCTGCTGCATTTAATTTGAAGAGTGAAAATATCCTGACGTTAAAAGGCTTAATATGTTGAGCTCTGTTTTTCACAATGCAGTGAAAAACTCTGTGAATTACTGTAGTAGTAAGTGTTCTGTAGCTTTCTTAAGGTAATATCTAAAGTCACGCACTCAGACTTTTTCTTCACATGACTAATCCTCTCTCCTGTGACCTCTCTTTATTTTGATATTGAATCTGGAACAGAACTGTAACTTCAGCTGACCCCAAACATTTAGTTACATTAATCACAGGCTGTTTTTGGATTCTGAGCATACTGAATGAAAGACACTTCCTTCGTGAGACATTGATCAAACAGTCTACAGGTATCAGTACATCGAAGCACATTAATCATCTTGTGCATTATCAGTTCCACCAGTAGAATATGTAAATGTGATTCCTGTCAATGATAAAGGAAAGTGGAATTTATTCCTAAAACCAGTCCATCTGGAGCTGTTGATATAATCTTACCAAGACAATAGGTTGTAAAGATAAATTTTAGCATTACTGATGCTGTGCTGCCAATGGACATGAAGTACAAGTAAATTAAAGGTAAGAAAAAAACAGAGAGCAGTTATACTTCAGTCACTTGTGGGATTTGCTGTTCCCCTGCATAGTTGAGAGGATGTTTTCTGCTTAATAAAACAGTGCAGTTGTGGGAAAGCTCTTATAATTGTAGTTCTGCTGAAGAGCAGTGCTGTTCTTCTTTCAGTGCTCCTGCTCTAGAATACACCTGTGATATACTTGCCTTGTGGCTAAGAATGTGATGTTCATACTTGCTGTAAAACTCAGAGGCAATGACTCACCTTCACAGATGGCTCAACTTCACTCATACTAATAAGGCCGTCTGAGTTAGCTGCAACGTGTATCTTGCTGAGATCACTTTACATAGCCTCTTTTTACAACATTGGCTGGATTTTTTTTAAGGGGGCAATAAACAAAAATTCTCTCATTTTTACATCTTAGATCAGATTTAGGAAAAATGCTGAATGAACAACCCCCTTTCTATCTCCAGTATGTATGTGCTTGTGTTCAGTTCATATGGAGATTATTTTTGACAGGAACAAGAATAACATAGTGAATAGTAACAGAGAGTAAGCCATGCTAGTCTATACACTATCAAAACAAAATGCAGTCAAGTAGCACTTTAAAGACTAGCAAAATAGTTTATTAGGCGAGCTTTTGTGGGACAGACCCACTTCTTCAGACCATAGCCAGGTCTGTTCTGGTCTGGCTGTGGTCTGAAGAAGTGGGTCTGTCCCACGAAAGCTCACCTAATAAACTATTTTGCCAGTCTTTAAAGTGCTACTTGACTGCTTTTTGTTTTGAAAGAATAACATAGATGTGTATGTGCTGGTAACTAATGGCTGGGTGTAGAAGCCTGGATGGCAGGGGTGTATGTACACAGCAAGATTGCCCTTCATTTATCCTACCTACCTATCATGGAGGGTCTGCAAAGCTGTAGTAGGGATGGTATTCTGTCCTGAGAGCATCTCCCTCTGCTGGACTTTTGGGTGTGTGGGCCCTGGAGTTTGGAAGAAATTAAGTATTCATTCAGAAAAATCCGGAGCACAAACGGTGGAAGTTAAGTTCATTTTGGGTTTGATCCTGTCTCCACTGAACCTACAGAGACTCACCCACAGTTTTCCACTGCTGAACAATCTGGGCCTGAGTTTACTATAAGTGGCTTCATCCTGTCAATCTTATTTATCTGACTTTACAGGCCACCTACAAACCAGGAAGAAAGGGTGCAGGATCACGCCCTACTGTAAACTACAACAGAAGAACAGTGCTTTGTAGTATTTTAACCATGGCTTCACTGAGTAGCTACTGAGAAGTTATAATAATGATTACGAAGTAACAAATTATTATCCCCTCTTTCTTCAAGTGCTTACATCTTTTTCATAACATTTTCCATTGGCATGTGAAGTCCCTGCTTTGTTTTCAGACCAACAAGGTTTCTTTGGGTCAATCTGGCAAAATTCCAGACCACACAAGACTCACCTGGTAAATGCAGGTATGGGATCCTTTGCAAACATATCTGACCCTCCTTCACCATACAAAGGTGACTTAAGCCATGTGTCAATGCCAAAAGGACAACAATCTGTGTAGGAGACAAAGGATAGGCAGGATGGGGAGGCACATTTCTTGCTCCTCCCTCCACCCTTGATAATACACACCAAGGCACCATGGGATGTTATCTGACTGAGGTTGCCACTATAGTCCAATGGAAACACACTGCTAGGAAGCTGTCAACTTCACCAGGAGTTGGTGTTCATTTAAGGGACATGGAACCTGAGGTCACAGTTAAATCCGTTGGAGCACACCATTCATCTGAGGGCTCAGTGCCAGAGAGAAATAGTTCTGTTGGTCCCTTCTGATGATTGCTCCCTGATCCATCGAGTTGGGCAACTGATATGCAGTCACAGAAGGGCTCAGAAGGACTGGGATTAATAATGGTACAGATCTGGCACCTCCCTATGTCTGTTCCCACAACCTGCATTCTTTCTCCTCAGTTATGAAGTGGGGATAATCAGGACCTTTACTAATACAACATTATTAGTTCAGATTTACACTTGCAAGAGTTAGGAAACTCAAAGTTATGTTTCCACCAGAAATTGTACCTGATCCATACAGATGAATCTACAATGGGGCTGGAGATGCAATTTCTAGCTGGGCTAGACATGCTCGTTAGCTTTGATTGAACTAGTGTATCAAAAATAGCGGTTTGGCTATTGCAGCTCAGGTGGTGGCATGGACTCAAGGAAAAGTCCAGTCCCAAACCCTTTGGACATAGCTAGGCTTCTTAATCTTGGTTTACACTAGGGAGTTAAATTGATTGCAGATATACAATTCTAGTTATGGCAATTGCATATCTAGAATTGACTTATCTGTAATTAACTTACCTAGCCATCCACACAGAGGAAGGTTGCTGGCAGAGTTTCTCCCATCAATCTCTCTTACTCCTTGCAACAGTGAGGAGTACAGGGATTGACTGCTGACCCCAGACAGTTTGATTTTGCAACTCTCTACTAGGTATGCAAAATCAAACTCCAGAAGATCAATCCTGACTGGTTCGATCCTTCTGGAAGCATAGACATAACATTACTGCCTGCATCACTGCTGGTCTGCTGGTATTTGACAGAATCACAAAATCACGGGGCTGGAAAGGACCTCAGGAGGTCATCTAGTCCAGCCCCCGGCTTCAAGCAGGATCAACCCCCACTGTCATCCCAGACAGGACCTTGTCAAGCCAGGACTTATAAACCTTGAGAAGGGAATCCACCACCTCTCTAGGCAATGTATTCCAATGTTTCACCACCCTCCTGGTGAAGTAGTTTTTCCTAACATCTAACCTACAACTCTTGCTCTTCAGCTTCAGACTATTACTCCTTGTTCTGCCATCTGACACCACTGAGAACAGTTTCTCACCCTCCTCTTGAGAGCTCTCCTTCAGGAAGTTGAAGGCTGCTATTAAATCACCTCTAAGTCTTCTCTTCTGTAAACGAAACAAGCCCAAATCCCTCAGCCTATCCTCATAAGTCTTGTGCTCCAGCCACTTAATCATCTTTGTTGCCCTCCTCTGAACCTGCTCCAGCAAATCCACATCCTTTTTATACTAAGGGGCCCAAAACTGGACACAAAATATTCCAGATGTGGCCTCACTAGTGCCGAATAGAGGGGAATAACTAGATCTGCTTGAAATGCTCCTCCTAATGCACTCTAGTATGCCGTTAGCCTTCTTGTCTTCAAGAGAACACTATTTACTCATATCCAGCCTTTCATCCACCATAACCCCTTGGTCCTTTTCTGTTGTACTGCTGCTGAGCCAGCCAGTTCCCAGCCTATAACAGTGCTTGGTATCGTTCTGCCCCAGGTGCTGGACTCTACACCGCTACTTGTTGAACTACATTGTATTTCTTTTGGCCCAGTCCTCCAATTTATCCAGGTCACTCTGGATTCTCTCTCTCTACCTTCCATTTTTAATGTGCTAACTCAGTCAAAGTATGTACCTATACCTGAGCTGGAAAATGACTCCTCTAATATAGACACACCCCCATATAAATTAATAATATACACATAATGCTGCATAAGATATGTCAGGGGGGCAGGAGGAGGACAATTTACATTTTCAACACCAGGAAAAAACCTGTGAGAATATCCTACATTTTGCAAGTTTAAAATTTTAGTTATAACATTGCATTTGTGTTTCTTTTTTAATTGGATGTACAAATTTATTAGTGCTTTATGAAAGCACTTAATAGGACCAGTCAAGAAATGATTTTCCCCATTCTGTGGGACTGAGAGTTTAATCAATTCTCCTGTCCATAATCAAGAGAAAAATCCAAATCTCAGAAAAGTTTGTGAACTGAAACACCTAAGTAAATAAATAAAAATTGACTTGAATCGACTGTTTTCTTTCAATAATTCTGAAGTGTTTTATTTTCATTTCAACCATTTTTATTTTAACCTGGTTTTAGTACAGAACATGATGAATTTTAAAACACTGGTGCCAACAGCTGTTATAGACCTGGGGGCAAAGTGGGAGCAGGGCCTGGCTCCCTCCCCCTGGAAGGGATGGCACCATGGGTGGAAGGGGCAGAGTTTAGAGCAGTCATCCTGGCCACCTCACCTCCATCCCACAGAACCCCATGCGGAGTGGCAGCACATCACTCTGGGTCCCTTTGAAATGCCAAGCCCAGGGTCAATTGCCCCCATCTTTTCCCCTGCCATCGGCAGGCCTGGCTGCTTACCCTAAACAATCTGTTCCACCTGAATTTGATCTGTGACAGTCTGAAGACATTTCTCAGACCTGAAGAGGAGCTTTTTATAAGCTCCAAAGCATCTCTCGCTCACCAACCAAAATCAGTCCAATAAAACATATTACTTCACGCAGCTTGTCTCACTCATACTTACAACAAACAGGCTCTCAACTGAGGAGACCACTGAACCTTACCCTCTAGAACAAATTTTGAAAATAGCTCATGGGGTATCTAATGCCTAATAGTGCAGCTGAACTTCAAACACTAGATCATGTAAGCCATCTTCAGGTGTCACATCAACACAACAGAGACAAGCTGGTTCAAAGGTCAGTGCCAGGCATGGACTGAGGGGTGAATTTCAAAAGCTAAAATCAGCTCTGTCCAGGCTGGGATAGAAGCTACATCTCAGAGGTAGCTTCTTGCTTTGCTGTGAATAGATGCAAAAGGCTAATCATTCGATTCTTTTATTCGCTGTTCATATTGCTCTTCTGCCATCCCTTCTCAGTCCCCTCCCCTTTTGTTTAAACAGTTGAATCCATTTAAAGATCTGTAATATCACTTCAGAGCATTTAGGAGTTTCTATAGTAAAGTAAGAGGTGTTAGGGCATCATCAGTCAGTTTCTAAGGCGCAATCAATGATATGATAAAAAAAGCATCAAGTTTAGGCCACTGGAGTAAAGGGAAATCCAGCATTTTCATTACAAGTCTTGTTATTGAGAGGGTTACACCTTGACTAGTATTTAAACAATACTGGGCTGACACGTGGCATCCATTGTCTCAACCCCCAAATGTTATTTATTTAGTTTTCCAATGGGATTTAAATTGCTTTCACCATTCTGATTTTGCTGTCTCTTATCTTATTTTAAACCCAACCAATCAGCTTCCTGATGAAAATATTGTAGTCTTGGGGACTGGTGAGAATGATGAGGTTGCTAGTTTCTAAATAGAACAAGAAAGTTGGGTGAATAGCTTGTGACACAGTCACCAAAAAGTCTCTGTCTGCGTATTGAGAGTTCTACAAGCCTGGGCACCTTTCAGGGACACTTTAACCTTATCACAGGTTATACAGGTAGAGAAATCAGGCTAGCTATCTCCTCACTGATTGGGTTCTTATGGGGCTTGACTTCTCTTTGATTCCCTCATTAGTGGTCATGGTGTCATAGAAACTTCATGGAATTATGAAGAGAGGGCCCAATTAAAAGCCCACAACGCATATTGACATTGGGGGGCTTTGGAGGCAGAAACCCTTTCTAGGCTTTCTTTCTTTAATCTTTTCTCTGCTAAATGAGCCCATGGTTTGTTTTATCTCTTGTGTCTTAAATTAGAGAACTGGGACAGTCAGAAATATCTTTTGGAGTCTTGGAGTCCTACTCTATCTCAGGGACTTATCCAAAGATCCAGAGAACAGAAGTGAACCCCAGAAAATGAAGGGAAATTAATTAAAACAAAAGATGTATTAGTGAGACATTAAGGCTGAACAAAAGTACTAGTAGTACAGCTCAAGTACCACAACTGTTTCATGTTACATATTAAATAAGGAATTTGAATAAGAATTTTGGAGTAATATATTAATCTACACACTTAATAGTTCTAATACATTTTCAGAACAGTAATTAATAAAGAGAAATTTCTAAATTTAATTTCTATTAATCCAGTCTGTTCTTCTGCAGGATGCAGAAAATGGCACAAGACATTTCTTTAATGGTCTCCAGGCTTTTAAAATGGTTCAGAGGGCTTCATTTTCATTATCACTCAGGATGCCTGCTGCTTCTTTGATCAGCAGGCTCGGAGCTTACCGATTCTCAAAAATGTACATATTTAAATATCTTTATTTAGTATATGAGTATTCAGGTTTATGATGAGTGATTATTAGATACATTAATATACTTTAAATGTTAAAGGTATCCCTAACAGATGGACATCTAGCTTATAAAAAGAAAAACACGAAGGGGGAATAGTAACAGAGAGATCGCCATGCTGGGCTATGTACTATCAAAACAGAAAAGCAGTCCAGTAGCACTTGTTAGTCTTTAAAGTGACAAAGGAGGAATATTAAGGTATAGAAAAAAAGGGTATAGGTGCATCTTCATCGTGAAAGATCAGGAGCTCCTAGGAGGCACTGTTTATAAATAGATTATGTCTGTAGTTCATTTTATTAGGATTTTTATTCGTGCATATTAGAAGCAGGAACACAAGATCTCACCAACACTTATTGTGACTGCTAGGCAAGTCCATTTACCACTTATCTGAGGGCATTTTCACACATGGATGGATAGCTGTGTGAGTTGTATGAGTTCATCTTTAATTAGAGGTTTGTCTTTTCTTCTAACTAACACAATAATTCCAGAGACTATGACCTTCCCGAGACTGCGGTTGCATGTGTACATTTCCAGGGGTGACTTCCCAATGCCTCTTTTGTTGGCTGGATTGGACTTTGGGTCTTGACTGCCTTTCTGTTTGGCTTCTCTGTTGGAAAGGGAAACGCCTGCAGACCTGATGTGAGAGCAGATTGTCCATGAGCTGCCTCATGCCCTTTGCTTTTCACTTTCTGTGGATTTAACTTGATTGGAATAAATACAGTTGCTGTCATGTGAGCAAAAAGAGGAGCTATGTGCAAATTCCTCATTAGATTCTAATCATGAGCTCTTTGGGAAGAACAAGCAGGTATTTCACCAGGCTTCTTATGACACAGGTCTGAAAATAAACTGGTTGGTCAAAGAGCCATTTGCTGCCTAGTCTGTTGCCCCATGTGCAAACTAATTTTCCTTGTCTTTTCCACTGACTGCTAGCCCTGCAGAAGAGTGACAAATCATGCATTTGTAGTGTGCAACCAGGTAAACCTTGGGCTATACTCTGTAGTCTCTAGTCAAAAGATACTCCCACTGCTGGATATATGCAGAAAAAACCCCATCACCATTCAAGGTTATATTGTTGGAGATGAGAAAAGAAAAGTTGATTCTGACTGACAAACTTCTTAGCTTCTGATGTGGTGCTTGCACTTTGAAATAGTCAAGACTCCACATGTTAGATGAAAACACTCCCTACCACATATAACATTGGCTTTATCATTCTTTAATCTCAGTTTAATTGCTGTGGTCAAGTTACCCCATACTTAATAACCCACAGCTTGGTCTATTATTTAATATGGTTGACACATACTTTGTTATAAATGTCAGTGCTAGTAAAGCCTTAGACTTGGCAATGCTGTGCATGATAGATGGCAGAGGAGATAGATCATCTGTTCGTTGTCTGTGCTGTTGGTATGTTGGCTGCAACTTTTTCAACTGTGACAGTAGGCTGATGCCAAACCCAAAGCTACTGAATGGGTAACGTTATCCCTTGTATCTGATGTTCATAGCTAATCATTCTTGATTTCTTTGGCTGTATTTAAAGGAATGTGTAATATTATATCACCCAAGTTAGAGGCGAACTAGAGTTGTTTCAAAAGGGCTGATTTAATTATTTCAGCACCCAGCGACACCTTTGTTATTAAAGGATTTCCACAAAGCTGTACGTAGTCTAATTATGTATTGACACTAGAGACTATTACAGCTTCTGCTGTGTAAATAATACACATTTGTAAAATGGTCTAGCTACTAATTTACACAGCCGACCACTGAGACTCTGAAAGGCTGATGCATGCTGTCATGTCAGCTCTCACATGCTTCCAAGCTTTTCTCTTGTCTCATTTCAACTACTAACAAAACAATGGAAACCATACACCAGAAAAAGCAAACCTATTCTGAAATAATGTTTGGAATCTGAATTCAGAGTTAAAGCTTCAACTCCAACCAAAGGCACTCTCTTCTCCTTAGCTATGTAGCAGCATATAAGACGCACTCTTGCACTTCCAGACAGCTCCAAGGCCCACATTCACATAAGCACAAGTAGAGAGGTTAAAGATGAAAGTAAAGTTTCAGATGGGTTTCTGGCTTTTGTTCAGCTGGTGCAAATCTACCATAACCACAGCATTACTGGCCTCCCAAGGTTCTGTCCTTGCATGAGGGGTTTTGGTATGTAGCTGCTGTAGTCCTGCAGTGGGTGTTGGAGCTATGGCTGTAGCATAGACCTAGTGCCCTGAAATTGGGTAATTCCTGGGACTGGTGGTAGCTGATGCAATTCACAGCAAATCAAAGGGCTATACTTGCCTGTACAGGAAGGGCTGTCCACTCACCGGGATGGACCAATAGAACTGAGAAATGGAAAGGTGGTTCATGAGGTGCACTGAGCACTCCCTTGCCTCCCCTTAGGATCAGAGCCTCTATATAAGGACAAAAGTAAGCACTTCTGAGAATAGTTACAACAGATTAACATGGTTGGTGCAAAGTCAAGTGTTTGGCAAATCATTGACAAAAGTTCTTAGCTTGGAATCCATTAGTGGGTTTTTGGGGTTGAGAATTAAAGAGTCCCAGGCTCTGAAAAAGCTGCTTTGCGGAGTGGAAACTTAGACCTTGTCAACACTTGCACTTGATTGACAAAACTTGGTTGTTCACAGGTGCTCAACTATCCTCCCCAAATGATAAAGGTTTGGGTGTGGAAAGTCCAAGTGTTAACCCTGCTTTGTGGGCAGGAGCACTCTTCTGCTGAGAAAGTGAAAGCAGCTTGTGGGAGCCAAAAGTATTATGTTGACAAAAGTGCTGACAAACATTGTTCACATGCACTGACTTTTAGCACTAAAATCTGTGCAGAGTAGACATAGCCTTAAAGAAGTTGGTTGAATTATGATTAAGACCTTGTTTACATTGCCCAGAAGATCAGCCTACTCAGGGTCGATCTTCTGGGGTTTGATTTCGTGCACCTGGTAAAGGACTCACAATATCAACCTATCAGGGGTTGGTAGCCAACCCCTGTACTCCTTGCTATCATGAGGAGTAAGGGAGGTCCACGGGAGAAACTGTCCCATCAACCTCCCTCAGTGAGGACAGCCAGGTAAATTGATTCTAGCTACACCATTGCCATAGCTAGAATTGCGTATCTGAAATGACTTACTTTCCTCATGGTGTTTTGATAGACTCCTTCAGCATACTGTCGGGAGTGAGACAAGGGTGCCAATTGTCACCTTTCCTGTTCTTGATGACAATGAACTGGATTATGAACAGGATAACAGACGGCCATCAACAAGGCATTCAGTGGACACTTTTAAAACAGCTAGAGGATGTTGATTTTGCTGAGTATGTCACCCTCCTTTCACACCAGCATGAAAGCGTGAAAGAAAAGGTCTACAATCCTGGACAAAACTGCCTCAATGGCTGGACTGAACATTAAGAAGGGAAAGACCAAGACAATGAAGATCAACCAGTCCAACAACACCACCATCACACTGCAAGGGGATGACCTGGAAGACATGGAGCAGTTTACCTATTTTGGGAGTATCATGGGCATAGAAGGAGGAACAGATAAGGATATCAGTGCCAGGATAGGGAAAGCAACAGCTGCATTCAAGACTCTCCGTACCATATGGAGTTCCCAAATATCTGCCAAGATGAGACTGTGGATCTTCAACACAAATGTGAAGAGTGTGCTCTTGTATGGATGCAAGAGCTGGCATACTAAGAAGTCTTCAAATCACAAGCTACAGACATTCATAAACAAATGCCTGAGGTACATCCTGCACATCGAATGGCAAGACTTTGTCACAAATGAGGAGATTTGGAACAGAGCAGGAGAAGAACCAACTGACATTGAAATCAAGAGAAGAAAGTGGGGATGGCTAGGCCACATTCTCAGAAAAACATCATCCTGCATAGTCCATCAAGCTCTCACGTGGAACCCACAAGGAAAACACAAAAGAGGAAGACCTTGGACAACATGGAGAAGGTCTACTGAGACTGAAGGACAACAACTGGGGTACTCGTGGAGCCAGCTAGAAATTTCGTCCCAAGATACGGTGAAGTGGAGGAGACTTGTAGATGACCTATGGTCCACGTGGAGAACAAGTGTTAAGCAGTAGTAGTAGTAGTAGTAGTAGTAGTAGTAGTAGAAGACCAAGCCTTCCTGCTAATAAAAGAGATGCTTGACATTTACTAACTGCAGTTTTCTTAACTACAACCAGGAGCAGTTTGCCACCAGTATAAAATGACAAAGAACTGGTCTATGTCTTTGCTTAAATTAATGTAACTTACATTGCTCAGGGGTGGAAAAAAAGAGCCCCCGATTGACAAAAGTCACATTGACCCAAGCACAGTCCACACTGGTGCTATGCTGGAAGGATATGCTGTCCTGCTGACATAGCTCATGTCTCTCACAGAGGCAGAGTAATCAAGCTGATAGGACTTCACTGTCCTATCAGCACAGTGTGTCTTCACCTGATGCACTTTGCACCAATGTAGCACACTAGTGTAGGCTTGCCCTAAGAGAGCAGAGAGACGTTTACTGGGGCATATCAAGGAAATACATTAATAATAGATACATAATAGTATATACCCTGCCTCTTTCTATGATTCAGCCGAGCAGGGGAAGGGAATGGAAGGAGAGAAGTTTCAAAGAGCACACAAGTGTTTGTTTAAACAATATATGCACCAAGATCCTGGCTTTCTTGAGGTTCCTGGTGGAGATCCATGCCTCCCACTTATAAAGGCAGCAGCAAGTAGTGCTGGATGAATGGTAACTGTGCACATCTCATTCCTCCCCTTCACTCTTTGGCCCGCATGAACAACAGAGCCTGCTCCAGCCATTTGATTGCAGCAGAGGCTGTGGAATGATCTCAACCCTTCTGCACATCTTGAGAGAAAGGATTAATTTCCTCTTTTAACTCTAGAGAGTTATTCAGTGTGTCACTGAGGTGTGCTGGGCAGCATATTTGGACCAATGTTCTCACACATTTTATTTTACCTTTGAATTAATCAGAAAATGGGCCAGTGTTCATTAATAAGTTACTGTACTGATAAAATAGCCAGCTATCAGCACCAATCTCACAAGCACAATACAGGACAGACAGACACATGTGCCTCAAAGGGGAGAGACGAGGAAAGCATAAAATAGGAATCCACTTACTATAACAATAGTTTTTATCTTTCCTCTTTCTAGATCCTCCATTGTGGTGTAAATAATTTGAACTAGGAATGGAAGGAAACTGTAGATTTCAATGGGAAGAACCCTGAAGGCTAAAGGAAAGGACAATGGTGAGGAACAGCTGAGCTGTGTGCTCTGATTCAGCAAGGCCCTTGAGCACATGCCTATCTTTAACTCCATTGGAAATTAAGCATCTGCTTAGGTGCTTTGCTGAATCATTGACGCTAAGGTGAATTTTTTTTTTGAGAGAGAGAAAAATGAGTTGACCCAATGTGTGCTGAAGTGGGACTGAAGTGAGACATAGTTGAAGTATTTGTTGATGGTGCCTCTTATTTCCGAAGGCCTTATTCATGTTGAGGATAACACAGGAACTGTCTATCACATTTGGTTGAAAAAAGGGAAGTGGATGCAAAAGCTTTGCAGTAGCTCTAGTAGGAAAGCAATGGAACACCAGACCTGCAGCGCAGTGGCTTTTGTTGAAAGACACTGCGCAGTAGTGAAAGTTTTAAGAATGAAATACTGGTGAATAAGTCAAGAGTGAGGCAGCTTGAAAAAAACTGTGCAATTAATATTGCACTGTATGTGATTTAGAAATAAGATTATCTGTGAATATATTACTAAGTGGGAAAAGAGTAGGATACAAAAAAGTAGGATTCCTAGGTGAAGAGGAGAAAGTGGGCCAATCAGTCACTTCTGTAAGGTGGTTGTACACAAATGCAAGAAGCCTAGGAAACAAACAGGAGGAACTAGATGCCCTGGCACAGTCAAAGAAGAATGAAGTGACTGGAGTAATGGAGACTTGGTGGGATGACTCGCACAAGTGGAGCATGGTTACGGAAGGGTATAAACTCTTTTGGGAAGGACAGGTGGAGAGAAAAGGAGGAGGAGTTGTACTCTATGTGAGGGAGACTCATGATCGCTCAGAACTCCAGTATGAGGATGGAGAAAAGCCAATTCAGTGTCTTTGGGTTAAGCTTTGAGGTGGAAGCAATAGAGGTGATGTTGTAGCTGGTGTCTGCTATAGACCGCCAGATCAGGGAGATGAACTAGATGAGGATTTCTTCAGACAGCTAAAAGAGGCTTCCAAATCACAGGCCCTCGTTCTCATGGGAGACTTTGATTATCCAGACATTTGTTGGGAGACCAATACAGCAGCACACACAAGCTGTGTCGACACGTGCACGCTATTTCGAAGTTAACTTCGACGTTAGGCGACGAGACGTTGAAGTCGCTAACCCCATGAGGGGATAGGAATAGCGCCCTACTTCGACGTTCAACGTCGAAGTAGGGACCGTGTAGACGATCCGCGTCCCGCAACGTCGAAATTGCTGGGTCCTCCATGGCGGCCATCAGCTGGGGGGTTGAGAGACGCTCTCTCCAGCCCCTCAGCTCACTGGTGGCCGCGTGGAGTGGCCCCTTAAAGGTCCCCTCCCCCTCCCTGCCTCTGCAGGAAGCTGAGGGAACGTCCAGGCTGCAGCCTGCACACGCGGCCAGCCTGCACCACCCTCAGCCCCACAGAGCTGCGATGGCCGCCCGGCAGCCCCCCCAGCGCCCCCAGGGGACCCCCCCCCAAGGGGAGCCAGGGCAGCCAGCCCAGCCAGAGGGGCAGCCAGTCTGGGAAGCGGCAGCGGGGCCCCTCCTGGATGGAGGCCGAGCTGCAGGACCTGCTGGGGCTCTGGAGTGAGGAGGAGGTGCTCCAGGTAATGGGGAGCAAGAGGCGGAACGCGGATGCGTTCGCTCAGCTGGCTGATGGCCTGGCTGCCTGGGGTCACCCTGCCCGCGCTCCTGACCACGTCAGAAGTAAGGTGAAGGAGCTGCGGAAGGGTTACTCCCGGGCCCGGGATGCTGCCAGCCGATCTGGGTCCGCCCCCGTCACTTGCCCCTTTTACAGGGAGCTCAGGGACATCCTGGGCCCCCGGCACACCTCCTCCCCTCTGGCCACCCTTGACACCTCGGCTGACGAGCCCCAGCAGGCCCTGCAGCCGGAGTCCGCCCTGGAGGCAAGCCCTGCACCCCGGAGGCCCCCCCCAGAGGCCCCCCCCGGGACATTGCGGCAGGAGGAGGAGGAGGGGGGCTCCTCCTCTGCAGAATCCAGCCTGCAGATCCTCCTCCTGCCATCCCGGAGCAGCAGCAGGGCCTCCGATCCCCGGGGATCTCCGGACCGTGGGAGCGGACCCACAGGTAGGTACCCCTCTCTGGTGGACACCCCTGGGCTTGAGGGGCGGGGGTAAGAGATATGTGTCCAGGGCCCCCCACATGCTCACATGGCCATGGCCCCAAGGACACCAGGGCCATGGCCCTCACAGCACTGCAGCCATCAGCCCCTGCCCTCCCCCACCCTGCATGACAGTGCCATGCCCCATCCCCGGGCCAGGGGGGAGCGGAACCTCGAGGGGCCCCCGGGAGGAGGGGGGTGGGACACCCCGCAGCAGCAGCATGTGATGGAGTGGGGGGAGTGCCAAAGGGAGACTCAGGCTACATATGAGCAACAAGAGCCGAATAGCTCCCAGGGGCAAAGGAGGATCCTGGTGCTACAGCTGGCAGGTGACACCTCTGCCCTGAACAAACAGGAGGGAGGAGCCGAGCTGGCTTGGAATTGGGGGGCGAGGGGGGGGGCCACAGGTAGAGGCTAGGGGAAGGGAGAGCTGGTAGGCAGCCAGCCTGAGGAGGGGGAAAGCTGCATCCCAGAGGGGCCCCCCTTGGGGTCTTCTCCCCAGGACGGGTTGGAAGGACTGTCTCTTCCCACAGCTGGTGCTGTCACTCCTGGCAGAAACTGGGCATCTGTGCCCTAAGAAACCTCTCCTGCTGTCAGACCCTGCGGGGTGAAGTGAGAGTCGCTCCCACCAGGGGACGGGGTGCAGGGCAGGGGGACCCCTGAACCCCATCCATCACAGCAGCATCTCCCGGGGACGGGGATGAGGAACCTGCAGCACAGGGCTGGGGGGACAAAGGCCACGGCTCGGGGCCCACACTAACGCCTGTCTCCATTCTTCTTCCCCCCTCCTCTCCTGTGTCCTGCACCTGCACCATCCGAAGGACCGGAAGAGAGCGCCGGCGAGGCGTCAGTCGTCCCGGAGAGCCCTCCGGGACCATCGCTCCAGGGCAGCCCCTCGGCCGAGGACCGACCGTCCCCACAGCGGGCTAGATGGCGGACCCCGCACCTGCAACCGCCGACGGCGACAGACCCCCAGCTGCTGGCCATCCTCAGTCGGCAGCTGGAGGTCGTGGAGCAGCACCTCCAGCTGCAGAAGCGGGCGCTGGCCTGGCGCCAGGAGGCATGGGGGGCCTACATGCAGACATTTAACCACCAGGTGGACTACCTGGCCTCCCATGCCGCGCCGGCCGAACCATCGCCCACCCTGCCTGCTCCTGCAGACCCACCACCAGCTGCTCCGCCCGTCGCCGGCCCGTCCGCCGTCGCCCCGCCACCCACCCGCGAGGGCCGGAGCGCCGAGGGACCCCTGGAGCCACCTGACACTCGCCGGCCCCCATACCTTCCGATCCAGCCCGCTCCCACCCAGCCACGGACCAGGCTGCAAGCGCGGCGGGGCTCCCGGCCGGCCACGCCCAGTGCCAGGCTATAGGGGCGAGGGGCCCGGGATGTGGCCCCCCCCCCTTGTATATAGTTGGACACTGTTTTTTTGGTCCCCCCGTTTGCCCCGTCCCACCCATGTAAATAGTTCTCCCCTTTATCCTCCCTGGTTTTCTTTTTATTATTTATGGCAGACAGTTGTTTCTTTGGATTGTTTTATTTTTGTACATATTGCTTTTCTTGAACGTTTGTACCTCGTTGTTTTCTGTTTGTGGTTCACATATATTTATTTACATCAAAAACAAAAAATTTCTGAAAGAAAAAAATAAGTTTCGGCAAGGAAAAAAAAAATTTACGTTCAGCCACAAGTGCGTGCTGTCATTTGTCCAGGACAAGTGGGGCCGGGGCGGTGGGCTGCTCCATGGTGTGGCGTTGGGGCAGGAGTGTGAGGGAGGAAGGGGAGGGCAGTAGGGGGCCTGGGCAGAGTTCACCCCACGGCCTGTTTGTCGAAGTGGGCCCGCAGGGCCTCCCGGACCTGGGTCCCCTCGGGGTCCACCTGCCGACTGGGGGCAGCAGGTGGCTGGACGTGTGCCCTGCCGGCCTCTGCAGCCCAGCCCTGGAGAAAGGTCTCCCCCTTGCTCTCCACCAAATTGTGCAGGGCGCAGCAGGCACCCACAATCTGGGGGATGTTGTTGGGGCCCGCATCCAGGCGGGTCAGGAGACATCTCCAGCGTCCCTTCAGGCGGCCAAATGAGTGCTCCACCACCTGGCGTGCACGGTTCAGGCGCTCGTTGAAGCGGTCCTGGCTAGCGGAGAGATGGCCCGTGTAGGGGTGCATGAGCCACGGGCGGAGGGGGTAGGCCGCATCTGCAATGACGCAGAAGGGCATGGTGGTGTCCCCCAGAGGGATCTCCCGCTGGAGGAAGTAGGTCCCCGCCTCCAGCCGGCGGCACAGGCCCGAGTTCCGGAAAACCCGGGCGTCGTGGGTGCTGCCAGGCCAGCCCACGTAAATGTCCTGGAAACGTCCCCGGATGTCCACCAAGGCCTGGAGGATGACAGAATGGTAGCCCTTTCGATTGAGGTGTCGTCCGCCACTGTGATGCGGGGCGCGGATGGGGATGTGAGTCCCATCCAGATCCCCGAAGTGGTTGGGGAAGCCCAGGGTGGCAAAGGTGGAGATGGTGGCATCTGGGTCCCCCAGCCTCACGAGCCTGTGCAGGAGCATGGCGTTGATGGCATGCACAACCTGCAGAGAAAGCACAAGGGACGGCACCAATGAGGGGTGAGCAGGGTGTGCGTGGCCCTGCCCTGCCCTGCCTTGCCCTGCTCTGGCCCCCCTTCCCTGGCCCCCCTGCTCTGGCCCCCCTGCCCTGCTCTGGCCCCCCTGCCCTGCCCTGCCCTGCCCCTGTGGGTTTGCTTACCTCCATGAAGACAGCCCCGACGGTGGCCTTGCCAACACCAAACTGCTGGCCCACGGATCGGTAGCTGTCCGGAGTGGCCAGCTTCCAGACAGCGATGCCGACCCGTTTCTGCACTGTGAGGGCACGCCGCATGGCAGTGTCCTGGTGCCTGAGTGCGGGGGTGAGCCACTGGCACAGCTCCAGGAATGTCTGCCGGGTCATCCTGAAGTTCCTGAGCCAGTGGTCGTCGTCCCACTCCCCAAGCACCAGCCGCTCCCACCAGTCGGTGCTGGTGGGGTAGCTCCACAGCCGCCGGCGTGTGAGGCGGGGGGTGGAGCAGGTTGCTGCAGGGGTAGGGGTTGAGCCCTGCTGCCCTGGGGGCATCTCCTCCCCTGGGGCAAGGAGGTGCTCAGCTGCCTCCCACATGGCATGGGTCAGGGCAAGCCCTGCTCCTGCCGGGAGGGCTGGGTGGACCTCTAGCTGCTGCTGCTGCTGCTGCTGCTGCTGGGGGTCCATGACTGCGGCGCCCGGGGTCTGTGTGCCTATGGCTCCTCAGACCACGTGCTGTGCAGGCTGAGTGTGTCTGGGAGGGGCCCCTTAAGGGAGCGGCTAGCTGTTGCCCCGGAAGCGCTAGTCCGCCCTGTGACCCTGTCTGCAGCTGTGCTTGGCATCCCTATTTCGATGTGTGCTACTTTGGCGTGTAGACGTTCCCTCGCTGCGCCTATTTCGATGTTGGGCTGCGCAACATCGCAGTTGAACATCGACGTTGCCGGCCCTGGAGGATGTGTAGACGCTATTCATCGAAATAGTCTATTTCGATGTCGCAACATCGAAATAGGCTACTTCGATGTCGGCTTCACGTGTAGACGTAGCCATACAATCCAGGAAGTTTACAGACAATTTTGGGGATAACTTCCTGGTACAAGTGCTGATGGAACTGACCAGAGGCTGTGCACAACTTGCTGCTCACAGACAGGGAAGAACTAGTAGGAGAAATAGAAGTGGGTAGCAACCTGGGCTGCAGTGATCACGCGATTCCTTACAAAAGGAAGAAAGGTGAGCAGTAATATACAGACCCTTGATTTCAAAAGAGCAGACTTTGACTCCCTGAGGGTACTGATGGGCAGAATCCCCTGGGATATGAAGATGAAGGGGAAAAGGGTTCAGGAGAACTGGCATTATTTTAAAGAAGTCTTGCTGAAAGCACAGGAACAAACCATCCAGCTGCAAAGTAAGAAATGCAAATATGGTAGGCAACCAGCTTGACTTAACTGGGAAATCCTTGGTTAGCTTAAACTCAAAAAGGATCCATATAAGAAGTGGAAACTTGAACAGATGACTAAGTAGGAGTATAAATATACAGATGGAAAATGCTGGGCAGCAATCAGGACAGCGAAGGCACAATTGGAACTGCAGCTGGCAAAGGATGTGGAGGGTAATGAAGGGTTTCTAGAGGCATGTTAACAATAAGAGAGTTATCAGGAAAGGTGTGGGGCTGTTACTGGATGAGAGAGGTAACCTAGTGACACACGATGTAAGAAAACCTGAAGTACTCAATGCTTTCTTTGCTTCAGTCTTCATGGGAAAGGGCAGCTTCCACACTATGGTGCTAGACAATGCTGTATGGGAAGGTGGTGGGCAGTCTTTGGTGGGGAATGAATGAGTTAAGAGCTGCTTAGAAAAACTGGATGTACACAAATCCATGGATCTGGATTTAATGCACCCAAGCGTACTGAGGGAATTGGCAGACATCATTACTGAGGCTTTGGCCATTATCTTTGAAGACTCTTGGAGATTGAGAGAGATTCTGGATGATTGGAAAAAGGCAAATGTAGTGCCCATCTTTGAAAAAATGAAAGAAGGATAATCCAGGGAACAATAGAGCAGTCAGCCTTACCTCAGTACCTGGGAAAATAATGGAAGGGATCCTCAAGGAATCCATTTTGGAGCACTTGGAAGAGAGGAAAGTATTAAAAGTAGTCAATGTGGATTCACCAAATGCAAGTCCTGCCTGACCAATCTGATTAGCTTTTGTGATGAGGTAACAAGCTCTGTGGACATGGGGAAGTCAGTGGATGTGATATACCTTGACTTGAGTAAAGCTTTTGATACAGTCACCCACAACATTCTTGCTCATAAATTAAGGAAGCATGGATTGGATACATGGATTATAAGATGGATAGAAAGCTGGCTTGATGGTCGGGCCCAATGGGCAGTGGTCAATGGCTCAATATCTGGATGGCGGTTGGTTTCAAGTGGAGTGCCCCAAGGCTTGGTTCTGGGGCCAGTGTTGTTCAACACCTTTATTAATTACCTTGATGAGGGACTAGATTATACCCTCAGCAAGTTTACGAATGACACCAAGCTAGGAGAAGAGGTAGATATGTTGGAGGGTGGAGATAGGATTGAGAGTGATATAGATAAATTGGAGGATTGGGCCAAAAGAAATCTGATGCTGTTCAACAAGGAGAAGTGTAGAGTCCTGCATTTGGGACAGATGAATCCCAAGCACTATTATAGGGTGGGGGCTGACTGGCTAAGCAGCAATACAGCAGAAAGGGACCTAGGGGTTATGGTGGATGAAAGGCTAGATACGAGTAAACAGTGTGCCCTTGTAGCCAAGAAGGTCAATGGCATACTGGGGTGCATTAGGAGGAACATTTCGAGCAGATTAGAGAGGTTGTTGTTCCCCTCTATTTGGCACTGGTGAGACCACATCTGGAGTATTGTGCCTAGTTCCCTGCCCCACACCCCTCCAGTATAGAAAAGATGTGGATGTGCTGGACCAGGTTCAGCAGAGGGCAATGAAAATGATTAAGGGGCTGGAGTACATGACCTATGAGGAGAGGCTGCAGGATCTGGGCTTATTTAGTTTGCAGAAGAGAAGACTGAGGGGTGATTTAATAGCAGCCTTTAACTTTCTGAAGGGGAGCTCTAAAATGGGTGGAGAGAAACTGTTGTCAGTGGTGACAGACAGCAGAACAAGGGGTAATGGTCTGTAGTTACAGAATGAGAAAAGTAGGTTGGATATTAGGAAAAACTACTTCACCAGAAGGGTTGTGAAGCATTGGAATGCATTGCCTAGGGAGGTGGTGGAATCTCCATCGCTGGAGGTTTTAAGTCCTGGCTTGACATAATTATGGCTGGGATGACTTAGTTGGGTTTGATCCTGCTTGGGGCAGGCGGCTGGATTTGAAGACGTTTTTAGGTCCCTTTCAGCCCTGTGATTCTATTCAATGCAGAATGACTAGTGCTTGGGAAAAATGTTTTCCTCTATTATGAGAGAAACAGCTTAATATGAAAGCTGCTTTCAGTGAAGGAATGATCATAGCAAAAAATGTAACAAGAGAACTGAAAGATAATTAGGAGCTTGACATTAATAGTGGATTTGCAAAACCTTGCTTAACAGGTGGGTGGAGTTTATCTGAATTTGTTTCAGCTGGAGCACTGAATTGAACAGATTGCAAAAGTATCCTAGGTTGTGAGAAAACAAGGTAACAAGAGTGCTTAAATGAGCTAGTCGGCTCATTAATATATGTCCTTTTTCTCTTCTAGCTTATATTCTACAGTCTTTCAGTTAAGTGGTTCTCTCCCTTCCTGTTATCCCTTGTTTCTGCAGCTCTGCATTAGAAAGCAGAGAGTATTTGGTTTCTTTTCCTCAACACACTTACAAGTAAGGGGAAACATAAGGTTTAAAACAAGAGGGAGTGTTAAATTCTATGGCACTCTTGATAGTAGAATACAGTTTATTAATTTAAATGAGAACAGACTATATTTAGAAGATTGAATTCTGATGATCAGAGTGTGGAAGTCTGAATATTGTAGACAACACACACCGCTTGCAGACTCCCAGCTATAGAAGCACCAGTTTAGAAAACTCATTTCAGTTTACTTGTTTTTTCAATCCAGCCAAAATATCAGCACCACCTGTGATATGAGCATTAGATTTATCATCAGCTTCCTGGGAATTGCAAAACATCCTGATCCCATCCACTTCTTAATAAATCAGGTGCTGAAAGCTTGTTAAATGAGGATTTAGCTGAAGAGACATGTAACCCACAGGCATCAAAGGCTCAAGTCATGTAAACTGGCTGTTTGCCCTTTTTGGTGTAATGAAAACTTTTTTCAAAAAAGAAACATGGAAAAACATCACCTGACTGATGTTTTTCTCAAACTAGGACAAGCAAGAAAGTGCGATTGTGCTGCTTATTAATTCAGTCAGTCTGATTCTACTAAATGGAAAGAGATTTTACAAACTGCAAAGTTAGTAAGTACTGTGGAGTGGATCCAAATCCCAATGTAGTTAATGGAGAGAAGTCTTTCCACTGACTTCAATGGGCTTTGAATCAATGCATGAAATGGGTTGATCTGTCTTTATCTTGCATAACTCACTGGCTTTATTTAGAAATTATTTCTATTTTCCCTATTTCTCCTCTCCCCACTTATGTTATTTATGGCATTTGCTGAGTTTGTCAGTAAGGAACTTTTGGTTAATTTAAAGAAATTGCCTGAAAAATATTGCAAAAATATTACAGATATCCAGTATAATTAATGACATTACTGAACTATGAACATAGGTTGCATGCTGGAGTTAACTGGTTAAATGTTCCAGGGAAAGGGTTAGAGGAAAGTACAAAAGTGGGTAGATATTCAGGGAAGCAAAGGGAAGGTAAAACAAACAGCAGTTCATGATCAAAAACCCTGGAGTTTTGTTTTAAAATGCTGGATAGTTCTGACTTGCATGAACAGCCTGTTCAGTGGCTAAGGCCCTATAGTTGGTACTGACACTGGCAGCATCACAGAAGTCATTTTCACAAGCATTAACTTTTCTTAAACAATTTCTCCTGGCCAGTAGATATAAACTGACTTTTCTTCAATGTCAACTAATCTTCATTTCCACTTGGAGTTCCCACTGCCCTCTTGTTAGGGGGCTGTGGTAAAGGACATGCCATTGCTATAAACCATGTACTGATTGCCATGTAAGATTTATTTAAGATATATATTTTGATATATATCAAACATATCAAAAGATATTTGATATAGAGAAGAGCTATTATGTAGGCAGCTTTGGGCAGTGACATTTCTTTAGTATCATATTGTTGTATGATGATCTAGAAGATGTCCTTATGCTGCTATCCAAACGTAGAGGTGGGGAAATGTAGCACCACCGATATTGCAAGCAAGCTTTCAGGCAACAGAAGCAGCAACATTTGCAAAAGCAGAGTGGGTTGAAACAATTCTTCCACTCCTTGTAATTAAGTAATCATGATTCCTAAAATGCCAACAGTAACATAGGGGGACATGATGTTGAAGAATGCCATATAGTAAAAGCCAACTCAAAAACAGCTTCCAAGTTTGCACGGTCAGTCACAGATGTAATTTTACAAGCACAAGAACCAGGCTGATTGTCAATAACAGACCTACATATGCGTATCTCCCTTGGTTTTAATAGAGTTACTCCCAAGTCGATGGAGGGAAGAATCAGGCTCCCTGAACTGTGATGGATATCTGATTTGGGAGCAGACATGTTTGAATATATGGAGGTGGTGTTTTGTCATTTGCATATCTAACGCAGATAAAAATTTGGTGCAGAGTGTGAAAGCTGCATAGTTCCCTATACGGATAAAGAGGTGGATCTTCTATTTGAAATCAATTGGCCAAGCCTCCAAACACTATACAGTATTACATCTTGGCAAGAAGTACTACAGTAAATAAAGTATACTATTGCCAAAATCGTCAGCAATGATAAACATTGTTTCCCTAAGAAATACTGCTTGTATGATGGCATCTGTGCAGATTTTGGGATAATGTCTTTAATCAAGGCAAGCATTCACTTGCTTCCTTGTTCGAAAATCCTAAAATGTTTGAGACTGCTATGTGTTATTCCAAAAGGACACCAAGCCATTAAAAATACCATTTAAAACAGAGATGCATAAAGCTGGGGATTCATCGGTTACACTATGGTGAGTGGAAAAAACCAAACCAAACCAAACCAAAACCGAACTGATTCAGATCTTATTTTATCAGAATTCATGTGGTCCCCATTTTGTTAGTGGCGTTCAGATAAATAGTTCTTGTCTCTAAATTTCAAAACCACCCTGCTGAGCTACCTATTTTCTTTTTGTGTGTACAAGTCTGTAGTTTTTACTGTTCTCTGGCAGATGAAAGGCCAACATTTCAGCCAGTGTCATATTTACAGCATCCAACTATACTGCAGCATATGTTTCTTAGTTGGTTTGGTTCTACTGTGAAAGCATTTTCTTCTTAATCTAAATTAAAAAATAGTTTTAGCATGGCACCAAGTACCACTTCCTGAAAGGTACTGAGGGGATTTTAATTGACTTGAGGATGCTCAGCGCCCCACAGGATGAAGTCCTAAATCAACAAAACAACAGAAAACCAAATTTTTCATCAAATTTAATTGGTTCTCTGTTTTATTAATTAAGAACGTTGATTCTGGAATAGCTGATTTTGTTCAAAGCTTTTTGAAGTGCATGATCATCAGGAAATTTCTGTTTTAGCGTGCATTTACCACTGACAGGTTAAGAGAAAATGAGGCATTCTGAAGTTTAAGAATTGGACTCTTCAAAACTGTGATTGGGTTGCAATTTCCTTTTGATACAGATATGGTGAAGACAGTGACGGGAGAGGCAGACACATTCACTCTCTATAGTAATTCTTTCAACAGACTTCATGGTATACAGCCAGCCTAATAATCAAAAGTGTTTCTCTCTGTTTAAAACCCAGAAGGGGAACTGACATCTTTTATCAAAAAGACAGACAATTCTTATCCCATGACAATTCCAGATTATGGATCCCAAGAGGTTCTCCTTACATTGTTTTTTTATCATTGAAATCACAGCTAGTGCTGTTTATTTTCCATACCTCCACATAGTTTTCAAGGTGTTGCCAGCAGGACCTGGGCTGACACTGACATGTGTTGTTGTCACATTGCTAGATCTGAAAGAAAACACCAGATAAATAAATATCAGTGTTTTCTTGGATCTCCCTTTGCTTTCAGTGTTTCTGGAGATACTGGCACTAGTTAATTCACATGCCTTATATGTTTTGTCGGCTTTTTTCATACTTCTGAGAAAAAAGACTTGTTTCTAGCAGACCGATTTAAAGTTCTACTGTCCTTTGTTTTTATTTTGGTTCTGAGGAACGATGTGTGTCATTTTCCAGCTATAAGAAGAGGACAGAATACCCATAAATGACTGAAAAAGTAGATGTGGCTCTAATTTTTTTTACAGGATGGCTTCTGTTTATCAGAGCTCAACCATTCTCCTTCCAATGGATTTTTTGGTGCTGTTGCCCTTAGCTGCCTCTAAGGGTGGGGGGAGGGATGGTGGGCAGCTGCAGCAAGGATGCAAGGCAGGGTGCCGCACAGAGTTCTGCTGCTCTCCTGTTGGACATGCTGACTGAAATGTCCTGCAGATGCTGTCCCTTTGGATTTTCCTTACCTGGGGATCAGTAGCACACAAGGATAACCGATTCCTTGTGTGCAAACATCTGGAAGCTCATGATTTGTCATGGCAGTTGGTGCTAGACACTACATTTGTGGGATCAATAGGGCTTATGTGCTGATACCCTGTGACTTCACTTACTTTGCCAACTATCAACATTACTTTTAAAAGTTATAGTTGCTTGTTGAAAGCTTGGGGAAGGATTTAGGTTGGTGACATTTTTTCCTGGCTTTGGTCTATGCCTATATGAAAGCACATAAAAAACCACAGCATACACATGCACATAACAGTTAAGACTACAATGGCAACTCCCTCTTCCTGAATCACACCTGAGCATCTCAAAATGATACCCTAGCAAACTGAAAAGCAGCTATGTCTCTGGTTGGATCCCTGCAAATAGTACACAATGCAGTATAGGGGTGGGAAGAATTCTGGCCAAGTGCTATGGAACAAACCCTCTCTCTTAAAAAAAATGCTCTTTTTGATGTCCACACACAGCAGCTAGAACCTCTGTCATATCTTTTTAAACAACCAGCAAAACTGTGCAATACATAGGACCCAAATCGTCACCTTCAAAAAGACAAAGAGGTAAGTTCTACTTGCTATGATTGGAACCTGAGTTACCAAAGCACTGATTGCCCACTCTTTACATCCATGCACAGTAGCTATGAAGCATTACCAGTTCCCAGAATGACAGCAGAGGTGCATAAGAATAAGTTTCAAAGCATTGCCAAATCAGGTCTTAGTTCAAATCCAAAACTTATTCTAAAGAGAGAGTTTAGCGGAATATCTATAAACTATACAAATACTTTTGGAAGTGGCATTGTAATTTTATTTTGAATTTCACAGGTGAGAGGACAGGTTGTAATACAGAAAAGATAAATCCTTAATTTTTCCTTTTGAGTTACAGGGACTCAAGGTTATAGGTAGTAGAAGGCTGGGGTCAGCAACCTTTCTGGAGGGCCACAATTTGATCTTTTGACCTCTATGTACAATCCATGTGCCGGTGATGCTTTTTAAGTCACTAATAGTCCTGTTTACAATAGCTTCATTAATAAATAAATTAAGATGCAGAGCTCCACCATATAGGTGGGTGGTTGGTAGCACAAGCTGGTCTTGTTAAGTCACACACAGCATAGGTTTGAGCAAGCTCCTGGCTGCATGCAGGAGGAGGGGCAGGGCTGAGCCCCTACCTCATATGCCAATGAAAATCAGCTCACGTGCCACTCTTGGCATGCACGCTGGGGGTTGCCGGCCCCTGTTCTAGGCAGAGGGAGGAAAGGCAGAGTCATAACTCCATTTTGCAGAGCCATTTCACAGGAGTGGTCATTTAGAAAACTGAAGTGCATCCCTTTCACAGTATCACAAAGAAACAGAGGTGTGAAGAAGTTCAGTGTCTGACTGTGTGTGAACAGCAGAAAGTGAGACTCAGGAGAGGAATTCTCTCCCAAGTAGAGGCAGACACAATAGAAGGCTGAATAAGGATGATGTGAAAGGAGTACCTGGCTGATAGATACAGAAAGAATAGGCATGTTTCTTGCCAAAAGAATTGTAATATTTTTTTCCATTGCAGATGAGCCCCAAGTCAAATCCCTTCCAGGTTTCAGTCCTGAGGAGCTTGGTTCAGTATAAGACAGTAGCCATTTTTAAAATCTGCCTTCGGATTTCAAGCAACAACCTGAAGATCAAACTGGTTGTTTGTTCAGGCCCATTCCTAGTAACAAACTGTACAGCTGTAAGTCAGCATAGTTCTCCTGATTGACACCACCTGCAGATCTGACCCACTGTGCACTCTTGGCTTTCACATTTATATATTTCTTAATACATTTCATGATTTTATAGCCACAAACATGCACAGGTTGCACTTCCCTGGTATGGCATGGTTGGGAACTGAGTATTCCCAACAAGAGAATTTGCCAGACTGGGGGAGGTCCCCTGCATGGGTCACAGTGGGCACCCTGGTGTCATGACCAGTAGTTGGAAAAGACATGGACCAGTCAAGTTACCCCGCTGGGACCCAAAAGGTCGGTCACTACAGGGAGGGGGCGTCACAGCCCTCCCTTTATCCCAAGGACTTTGTTGCAGACCCCACAACAAATCCAGACGCTTGAGAGCTACCCCAGGGAACACCCCTGGAGCTATGGACTCGCTGTCAACCGACCCGGCAGGAAGGAGCTGTCAGGGAAGACTCAGGTCCAAACGGGTAACAAACTAACAAATTGTTTTATTAGTCATATAACAAGGTTAAACAAAACAAATAACAACAAAGGTAACAAAGTAATTTATGCAATGTATAGCAGTGTTTACTTTAACTTACTATTGCATCCCTTCTGTTCATGCTGACTCTATTGTGAGCTCCCCTCGAATGAATACTTTATTGTACCGGGAGGCAAGAATCTGATAATTAGTTTAATGTAGATGGGTATGGGGACCAAGTTGATTAGTTTATAGGGAAAACGGGGTACCTGGTGTCCGTATCCTTTTAATGGTGCTACCGGATGGGAAAATTTCCACCGCCTGTGTTCTCTGCACAAGCAGAAGGATGTGTCAGTAGTGGAGGGAATAGGTAGGTGTAGCGGGAAATAAGAATAAGGGAGGCGTTTGCCTTCACCTTGCTTTGTGTTACAGCTATTTAATATTAACTCTATTATTATTAAATTAAAATACTAATAACTAGTTAAACTACTAACAGCTAAACAATAATGATTAAATGCGCTGCCAGCCTGGGGAGTAGGCCCGGCCTCAAAAGGTCAGGTCCTCGGGTACTGCGGGATCCTCATCAGGACACCTGCACTGCAAGGGAGCCACCCCCTGCTCCCCCACTGGGGGTCCCGATACCCCAGACGACAGCGTCTGTGTTTGTCTGGATAAGTATATAAGTTTTGTGTGTCCTGAAGATCAGTATGGTTGTCACTTCCGGTGAGTTGAGTCGAAGTTGGTGGTATTGTCAAATCAGGTAAGCAGTTAAAATGGTGGCGTGAACGGTGATGCTGCAGGTATCAAGGCGGCATGAGTGCTGGTGTTGCAAGATGGCGGACCCTGGGTTACACAGCCAGATGCGCAGTACCCTGCCATAAGGCAGGGCCAGTTCACCACCTGGCTGCTTGGCCACAGGGTCCACTTGCTGCTCCTAGATGCAAGCACGGTGATGGAGCTGGCACTGCTGGCGCCACGGAGGCAGGTGAGGCTGCGAGTGATTTTAGCAGGAGCTCTTCACAAAGTCTTCGCCCAGCGGGCTAGCCTAAGGTTCCAGCGGACGCTGCTGAGGCAGCCACGCTCCCCTATATGGTCGCCACTGTTATGTCAGCGAGTTCCCAGGGCCACAGAATGCTCTGCAGCACCTGCTTATATAGAGAGTTCTCATGCATGATTCATAAGGTGATTTAAATATTCATGATTCTACCTGTGGTTCTCAACCAGGTCCTCTGGGGCTTAGAAGGTGCCAGAAACTCTAACCTCTGCCCAATCAGAGGCCTGGAATTTAAATCCTTGATCATGAATTTTTCATGAGTTCAGGTTACTGGGGAAACCAACTGACCCAAAGTGACCATTGGTGATGCAGCCAAATGGCAGCCTATGACACTTTAGATTTCTCATGTGCCTGCACTGATTTTATATAGCCAAAGGCTTGTATCCGCTGGCCCACAGGGACGATTATGCCCAGGGGATGGTAAAAATCTCTGACACCTGGCTCAACTCCTTCCCCCAGCCACTGGGCTGCTTGCCCAACTGCTGCAGTCTTTATGGATTATAGCATGGACACCAGCTGGCATCACCGGTCCCAGTCCCATGTGGCTGCTGGGGGAAGCTGCCTCCTCCGGTCCCTCAGGCCCCGGCCCTGGTCACCAGGGAACATCAATTCTGTTTTGCCCTCCAGCCTGGGATATTTGGTCCAGGAGCATCCCAGGTCCTTCTGGAGAAGGGATGTTGCCAGGCCAGACAGCAGGCTGGTTTTAGGAGGTGTAACCTGTACCAGGATTCATGTTTCTTCTAAAAGCCACAAATGGTAAAACAGTTTGAATGCACAGGAAAAGCTCAGTGTTTGGGTCATCTTTTGAGATCATGTTTGATAAGTAAAATCTCATTTATGGTCCTTACTAAAGAATACAATTATTATCATTATCTCCTTTATTGAAAGCTATTTATTCATTCAATACATTTTTACAGGTTTGCAAACTCTTGCCATGTTGCAGTCACGTAGAAAACTGTAATCCTTGCAACAGTGAGTTTTTGTTTAGGAAAATATACTTATAAAATAATAACAATCAGCACCACTAATTATTAGTCATCTTTGAGGATTTTCTTTTTAATCATAACATACATTATATAAAAATAATGTTATCAACTAGACTGTATTAAATTCATTTTCTGCTTAGATGCACTCCCATCTTGTTGCTTGTGTCTTTAAAATAGGTAACAAACTGTAACTCCAAAGAAAGGGCATGTTACTCTGATGCTGTTGGGCCATTAAGGCTACATCTACATGGAAGTGCTGTTCCGAACTTAGATATTTCAAGATATTGTATTTTGAAATAACACATCCACACACACAAAATGCATTTTGAAATAGCACCCAGTTATTTTGAAATACCATTTCTGGGTCCACAGTGCTATTTTGAAATAGTGCCACTGGAGCCTATTATGGCTTATTTTGAAATAGCTCTATTCCATGCTCTAGTAATGCCCATTTCATTATAGCAATTTTGAAATAGGTGCTATTCCTCAGGGAATGGGGTGAACCAGAATCGGAATAACACACCTGCTATTTTGATTTTATTTCAAAATAGCATGCATATTGTTTGGACACTACCAAAGTTATGTTGAAATAACTGCTGTTACTTCTGGATGCCTTTGCTGCATAGACACAGCCTAAATGTCTTCTGTTAATAACCACTTTGAGCTACTTTAAGTAAAGAAGGGCATAAAATTTTCCCTATTAGTAGTACTGGAACAGCAGGCCCCATGAAGGCATGGAATTTACCATTCCACCTGAGCACAGATTTAGGATTTGCCCTCCTCCTTTCCCAAGTTTGATTGGAACTTTCCTCCCAAATACAGGAGTCACACTACACCTATGCTTCACAGCTCTTTACAAACATTAGCTAATGATTCGCTTTTTTCCTAATTAGTAGAAATTGACTATGTCAAAGGGCCACTCAGCCAATTAGCCCACTTACATATGCAAATCTCAAAGCTCCTGACCCAGAGCCTTCAAATGGATGATGAAGATATCATAAAAGAGTGTGCGGCACACAAATTAAAATTACTGAGTGGGGATGGGGTGGAGGAACCTGAAGGCAGTGTATCAAATCTTATCATTTGGAACTATATAAAAGCTTTCCTCCTGAGGCAGTAGCATGAAAAATGAATTGTGTAATCCTGCAATTCCCTCTACCCAGGCAAACAGATCCACTGAAGTCACTGCAGGTGAAACATATCTCAACACAAGGCCTATGCACAACATAAACCCTAATTTGGGAGCTGAAGAGTCATATAGGTTTTGTGCTGGACCTCTGCGCTAGGGTGAATTTCAACTTTCACATGACGGTCCTAGACAATGCAGTATGGAAAGGTAGAGGGCAGTCATCTGTGGGGAAGGAACAAGTTCTGAGCTAGCTAGAAAAACTAGATGTATACAAATCCATGGGTCTGGAATTAATGCACCTGAGAGTACTGAGGGAATTGGCAGATATCATTGCTGAACCTTTGGCCTTTATCTTTGAAGACTCTTGGAGATTGGGGGAGATACCAGATGACTGGAAAAAAGGCAAACATAGTGCCCTTCTTTAAAAAAGAAAAGAGGGACAATCCAGGGAACAATAGACCGGCCAGCCTTACCTCAGTCTCTGGGAAAATAATGGAGGGAATCCTCAAGGAATCCATTTTGGAGCACTTGGAAGAGGGGAAAGTGATCAAAAGTAGCCAACATGGATTCATCAGGAGCAAGTCCTGCCTGACCAATCTGATTAGCTTCTATGACGAGATAACAAGCTCTGTGGACATGAGGAAGTCAGTGGATGTGATATACTCTAACTTCAGCAAAGCTTTTGGTACGGTCTCCCACAACATTCTTGTCCATAAGTTAAGGAAATATGGGCTGGATCCTTGGACTATAAGATGGATAGAAAGCTGGCTTGATGGTCGGGCCCGATGGGTAGTGGTCAATAGCTCAACATCTGGATGGCGGTCAGTTTCAAGCGGAGTGCTGCAAGGCTTGGTTCTGGGGCCAGTGTTATTCAATATCTTTATTAATGACCTGGATGAGTGACTGGATTACACCCTCAGCAAGTTTGTGGATGCCACAAAACTAGGGGGAGAGGCAGATATGTTGGAGGGTAGAGAGAGAATCCAGAGTGACCTGGATAAATTGGAGGACTGGGCCAAAAGAAATATGATGTGGTTCAACAAGGAGAAGTGTAGAGTCCTGCACCTGGGGCAGAAGAATCCCAAGCATTGCTGTAGGCTGGCGACTGACTGGCTCAGCAGCAGTATGATGGAAAGGGACCTAGGGGTTATGGTGGATGAAAGGCTGGATATGAGTAAACAGTGTGCCCTTGTAGACAAGATGGCTAACAGCACACTAGAGTGCACTGGGAGGAGCAGTTTGAGCAGATCTAGAGAAGTAGTTATTCCCCTTTATTCGGCACTGGTGAGGCCACATCTTGAATATTGTGTCCAGTTTTGGGCCCCCCAGTATAAAAAGGATGTGGATTTGCTGGAGCAGGTTCAGTGGAGGGCAACAAAAATGATTAAGGGGCTGGAGCACAAGACCTATGAGAATAGGATGAGGGATTTGGGTTTGTTTAGTTTACAGAAGAGAAGACTTAGGGGTCATTTAATAGTAGCCTTCAACTTACTGAAGGGGAGCTCTAAAGAGGAGAAAGCTAGCTTGATGGTCGGGCCCAATGGGTAGTGGTAGGGCTCTAAAGAGGAGGGTGAGAAACTGTTCTCCGTGGGGTCAGATGGCAGAACAAGGAGTAATGGTCAGAAGTTGAAGAGGGAGAAGTGTAGGTTAGATATTAGGAAAAACTACTTCACCAGGAGGGTGGTGAAGCATTGGAATGCGTTGCCTAGAGAAGTGGTGGATTCTCCATCCCTGGAGGTTTTTAAGTCCCGGCTTGACAAGGTCCTGTCTGGGATGACTTAGTGGGGGTTGATCCATCTTAAGGCCGGGGGCTGGACTCGATGACCTCCTGAGGTCCATTCCAGCCCTATTATTCTGTGATTCTGTGTAATTCTGTGATAGCCTTCTATTTAAAAGTTATTCGAACAGTAGCCTAAATTGAGACCTGTTTAGGCTACTGTTTGAAGGCAGACTATAGGTACAGCAGCTGCCATTAAAAAGAAGTCCACATTTACCTTCTAAGCTCATTTTGTCTATTTCTTTGTAATTCAGGTAGTGCAGTATGAGAAAGACTTTGGCTGCATCTACACTACACTCTGCTTTCAAAAGAGGAATGCAAATGAGGGAAATTGAAATCTCATGCTTCATTTGCATCATCTCTTCCGATCAGATTTTCAGAAGAAACTTTTTTCAAAACAACACAGTGTAGACAGGGTTCTGTGGAAAAACCCCATTTTTGAAAGAACCCTTCTTCCTATTTTGTTTCACTGCTTTTTATTTTTTTTGAAAAAATCTCTTCTGAAAACACAATGGGAAGAGATTATGCAAATGAAGCAGGAGATTTGTAAATCAGCGCTTCACTTGCATTTTCAATTTCCCTCATTTACATTCCTCTTTTGAAAGAGGAATGCAGTGTAGACGCAGCCTTTCTTAACTACACGAAAAAGCAGACGCGCTTCTGGGCTGTCCCATGAAAGCTCATCACCTAATATTTCATTTTGTTAGTCTTTAAAGTGCTACAAGACTGCTTTTTCGGTTTGTGACGGTACAGACTAACACATTTACCTCTCTGTGACTTTATTAACTAATGCTTACTATAAATACTATCTTTATCCAAACTGCCTTCTCATTAAGAGAGTATCTTTCTTGTTTTTCACTTGTAGCTCTGCCATTTGCGAAGAGACTTACCAGTCACTTTAAAAGAGATGAGCTAAATCTATTATTCAACTGTTGCTTCTAATACCAACAGGGACAATGTACCTATGAAAAATGAACGTGGCCTCTGTGCTTCCATTTTTTTATTCATTCTTCCAAAAGATATGCTAAATGAAAAATATTTACCAAGCAGCAGCCCGCTTTAGCTGCATATAAGAACAGCTGCATATGAGAAACTTGTTCATATTTCACGCACAGTGAATATTTTAATGCTAAACAAGTGTGTGCTCCAGGAGATAAATATCTACGTGGGCTAGCCAAGAATAAATTAACTCTTGATGACACAATCCCTGTCTTAGCAGTGCTCACTACAGATAATTGTATGGTATACAAGATATGTAATGTATTTCTGTGAAAAATGTAAGAAACAATTTACATGACTATGCTTCCTTTTATATCACAGTAAACTATCCATAAACATCTATCATATTTAATAGAAATGTAAATTATGTGGATTTCTTTTTTTTGTTAACAAGGATAATAGTGTGCCAATAATCTGAAAAGAACAATTCATTTAATTAAATTCCCCCCCACTTCATGAATTCTTTATAGCCATGATTTTCTCAAATTTTCAGTCTTCAAATTATTTCTACATAAAATGTCCTGGTTTGTAATTTGCTCATGGGCAGATAGGTATGAATATTTTGAGATTAAAATTTTGGGCTGTTTTGTTTGGATTCAATCTTTCCAGATTGGATGAACTTTTCTTAGAATAATGGAGAGGTAGCCATCTTAGTCTGTATTCTAACGAAACAAAACAGATCTGAAGAAGTGGGTCTGTCCCACGAAAGCTCATCACCTCATTTTGTTAGTCTTTAAAGTGCTACATGACTGCTGTTTGTTTTGTTAAATCTTAGAATTAGGTTGTTACTGTGAATGCTTGTGATTACAAATTCAAAATTGGCTTTCTCCAGATATTTCTGAGATTTTAATCAGTTTTGATCCTTTACCCTTTCAGTCAGGGTCAGAAGGGTTAAACAAACCTTTGTCCTGGGTGCATCAGATGGATAGATTTTTGGAGAGATGAGCAATTGCGTATAGACTACCAGATGCAGATATGAGGGGCACACACTAGAACCACAGTGCAGTAAATGATCTGTTGATTTTTGTTTTAAGCCCTTTATCCCATTTCTTTTAATTCAGTTTAAAAATTACTCCAGACTAAAACACAGCATTCATCTTTCAGCCTAGGAATAATATACAATGTATGGTGACCGGGACACAATGTATGGTGATATATAATGCAAACAATATATATGGGTTTTGTAAATTCAAAATAAAGTCCAACCGACTTCCCTGATCCACACGAGTGTAGACATCATAATGACATCAGTTGGTTTTTAAAAAATGCTTCTTAAAATCCATCCCACTGCCTTTAGACTGCTATGTATGCTGTTGCTGTGCTAATATGTTAAGAAGTTTTTATTGCATTAAAGAGTGTTTAAAGTTCACTGCTTTTCCATGACCTTTTCTCCTTTAAATTGTTTCATCATTGTGGCTAACATGGCTCAAAGTGAAGATGTAAAAATGTTAAGGAAGTTTATTTCTAAGAAGGTTAAGCAACTTTTGCTATGCCCTTTCCACATTCTTCCAGACCTTCTGAAGAGACTGTAACATGAAGATGATGGCCTTTTTAATTACGTTTTGTTGTCAAAGGAAGCATGCATTAAAAGAAATGTAACCCAACACTCCTGCAGTTGAGGGTCATCCCAATAATCTCAACCAGGTTCACAACATTTGAAAAATCCCTAACTTTCTGTCAACTGATTTAAGCAATTTTTACGCACGCAAACAATACTGTCATCTGGCACAAGGCTCTATAGTACAGGGCTCGGGCAAAAGGGTCTGGTTTCAGTTTGCCAGGGTTTCCTGAGCAGTTGGAAAGATTTCACAATAGCAAGGTTTTGTTAAAAAGCAATATTCCCCCATCTCTATTCTTCCAAATCCATTTGAAGAAATATTTCTTTTTCTCCAAAGTCTTGCGCACAGAGGCCTGGACATTCTCAGTTTTGTAGTGTAGGTAGGGTTAATTATAAACTTAAGTTTAGTGAATCAGAATAGCTCTGTCAAAGGAGTGGTTTACCTGCTAAAATGGAGTTCTGCTAGTTTCCTTAAGTCCTTCTTTGTTGGCTTACCCAGCCTTTCTTGCATGACATCATTTAAAATTAAGGGAGAGAACCCTACTTCATTCTCACACATTTTATATTTATGTTACTTCTACAACTGCAATAAGAGTTTCAACAGAAACTTCAGTGGAATTACTTCTAGGTTACACTGGAAATCTATACTGATACTTGGCAGCCTCTGCAGGCTGCTAGGACATACAGTACAATTCTGCCAAAGGCATCCAAGGACATTGCAATGAAGATTAGCACAATAACCTGGTGTGACAATAAAAAAAAATTTACACAAGAGTACATGAAACGTCTGAAGAGGTTTTGTTTTGTTTATGGGGGATGTGCAGTTGTTATGGGAGATATATATATATATATATATATATATATATATGTTAGACCAAGGAGTCTTTTCAGACACAATGGCTCACCTCTTCTCAGGGCTGTCAGGCCAGTGCCCTGCCAACGCATTAGAATGCAAGGAGTGTACATATCAGAAACTGACAGGCTGCCTCTGTGTCTTGGGTAATACACACCCCCTATTTCCACATCTGTAAAATAAGAATGATGCTTACAGTATAGAACCAAGCTTACAGATCAGACATGATTGGAAAATGCAAATGGAGTTCCCATCTTTAAAAAAAGGAAAGAAGAGCTATAGACCAGTCAGCTTTACCTCAGTCCTGGACAAAGTCATGGAGGAGATCCTCAAGGAATCCATTTTAGAGCACTTGGAAGAGGGGAAATTAATCAAGAGTAGTCAACATGGATTCACAAAGGGCAAGTCATGCCTGACCAATCTGATTAGCTTCTATAATGAAGTAGCTGGCTCTGTGAAGATGGGGAAATCAATGGATGTTATATGCTTTGACTTTAGAAAAGCCTTTGATGCAGTCTCCCACAACATTCTTGCCCATAAGTTAAGGAAGTATGGCTTGGATAACTTGACTGTAAGATGGATAAAAAGCTGGCTTGATGGATGGGCCCAACAGATAGTGATCAATGGCTCAATGTCTGGTTGGCAGTCAGTTTCAAGTGGAGTGCCCCAGGGATTGGTTCTAGGGCCAGTACTGTTCAACATCTTTATTAATGACTTGGATGAGGGGATGGATTGCACCCTCAGCAAATTTGCAGATGACACAAAGCTAGGGGGTTAGGTAGATACACTGGAGGATAGGGATAGGGTCCAGAATGACCTAGACAAATCAGACAATTGGGCCAAAAGAAATCTGATGAGGTTCAACAAGGAGAAATGCAGAGTCCTGCACTTGGGACGGAAGAATCCCAAGCACTGTTACAGGCTGGGGAACAACTGGCTAAGTAGCAGTGCAGCAGAAAAGGACGTGGAGATTATAGTGGATGAGAGGCTGGATATGAATAAACAATGTGCCCTTGTAGCCAAGAAGGTAAATGACATATTGGGTGCATTAAGAGAAGCATTTCCAGCAGACCTAGAGAAGTTATTATTTCCCTCCACTTGGCACTGATCAGGCCACATCTGGAGAATTGTGTACAGTTCTTGCCCCCAGCCCCCATAGAAAGGATGTGGACACATTGGAGCAGGTTCAGCAGATGGCAACAAAAATGACTAAGGGGTTGGAGCACATGACCTATGAGGAGAGGCTGAGAGGTTTGGGCTTATTTAGCTTGCAGAAGAGAAGACTGAGGAGCGATTTGATAGCAGGCTTCAACTTCCTGAAAGGGAGATTTAAAGAAGATAGAGAGAGACTGTTCTCAGTGGTGACAGATGGCAGAATAAGGAGCAATGGCGTGAAATTACAGAGGAAGAGGTGTAGGTTGGATATAAGGAAAACTAGTTCACCAGGAGGGTGCTGAAGCACAGGAATGCATTGTTGAGACAGGTGGTGGATACTCCATCCCTAGAGGTTTTTAAGTCCCAGCTTGATATTATCGTGGCTGGGATGATTTAGTTGTGGTTGATCTTGCTTTGGCCAGGGGGCTGGACTTGATGGCCTCTTGAGGTCCCTTCTAGGAGTGTATAATTCTATGAACCAAAGAAAAGACTGACCACAGATAACCTTCCCAGATTGTACAGAACTTAGTGCATGCTGAGATAAGCTCTGAGATGTTAGTGAGTGGTAAGTGAATACTGATATGGTCAGATATGATCAATAAAATGCATAATGATGTATGTCCCCACTGACTGTGTGGAAGCTCCCCACTAACCCAAAGATTTAATATTTGCCTCACAGGATTTTCTGAGGATTCAATCACCAATGTTTGCAAAGTTCTGTGATGAAGAAATGTGCTATATAAATATTGCTATTTCTAACCCCATTCATTTCAGTTCACCACCACCATTTTCATGCCCACACAGTCTACAAAGACTGCTTTTATCTAGCGTGACTAGTACCTCCTTTAGCAGACAATCTATGGATGGGGTGCTCTTATAGAGTACGATTACACTAAACAATGTGTTGTCAGAAGTCACTGACAAAACTTCTGTTGACAGAGTGTGCAGCCACACACAAAAACCAATCAGAAGTGCACACTGCTCTGTTGACAGAGCGGCTGGGCTGCCCGGCTGCTCTCTCGACAAAACAGGTACCCAGAAGCACAGCAGACAGGGCTGCCCATTGTCCTGGATGCCCTCTCTGTCAGAGCATCCACATGGCTTTTTTGTGGTCAGAACCTGATGACAAAAGATGCTTTTCCTCATCTGGGAGAGGCAGAAGGTTGTCAGTGGAAGTGCTGGTTTTTGTTAACATATTGTCGATAAAACACATTTTGCGTGAGGACTTTCCACCAATTTTTCTGACAAAACTGGGTTTTTTTTGGCAAAACTCACAAGTGTAGCCATAGCCACATAGTCACCTTCACTGAGGGCTTGCCTACACTGGTAAAATATGTTGAGGTGACCCCTAAGAGGAGGAATAGCTTGGTGGTTTGCACAGTGGCCTGCTAAAGCCAGGGTTATGACCTCAACCCTTGAGAGACCATCTGGGGCAAATTCATTTAAAAAAGTCTGTCAGGGATGTTGATAAATCCTGCTGTAAAGGCAGGGGACTGGATTTAAAGATCTCTGAAGGCCCCTTCTAGCTCTATGAGATAAGTATATCTCCACATATATAACAAAAGAGTGTGAACACGCATGCTGCAAATGTGGATTTTTCCATGGAAAATGGCCATTTTCTTTGACAAAAAATCTTCCAGCTACACAAGGGACTTTTGTCTTTTCTGCTTCCTGTCTTGTTGACAAACAGGCAGTGTGGACACCTCGAGGCATTTTGTTGCTGTTTCTGACCTCTAGGAAGTGGCCTACAATTCTCAACAGTCCCCTCTGGTCAGCATTTGGACTCCGTGGCCCTGCAGCAAGGTGGCCTTGCCCTCTTGCAAGCCCTGCAAAATTTAAATTCTTTTTCCTGATGCCAGAGAACCTGAAACCCTTTCTCTCTCTCCCACACCACCATGCACTGGCTGAGTTTGCAGTGATCTCACGGCATCTTCCCAGGTGCCCACGTCTGGCCATTGCACCAAATGGTCCCCCGTTTGAATTGTCACAGAGCTGCTGGGTCTGATCAATGTAAGGGGGAACAATTTTTAGAACGGGGTGCTGTTGAGCTCATTTGGAAATCCTGTATACAATGGAAACAACTTCAAGACAAGGGGTGCTGCAGTACCTCCTGCACCCCTAGTTCCAGTACCAATGGAGAGGAGTCTGTCTAGTCCGAGCTGAGACCTGTAGGACCTTTAGGAACTGGGACAAACATGGACACATTTTTGAAGCCTTGATTGAAAAGGGATATGAGTGGGACATGCTGCAGTGCAGAGTGAAGATTAAAGAATGGTAACAATAGTCATGAGGCTCTGGTGTGTCACTGAAGACCCACCATTTTAATAAGGAGCAGGATGCTATCCTTGGAAGAAACCCACACATCTATTGTCAAGAGCCATATGAATACACCACAGAGCATGAAAGCACTGAACTGTAGGATCAAACCTTGAGGATGAAATTGTAGACAGAGAGGTTGAACTAGACACCTGGGGTCGCTGAGTTTGTCTTGCAGACGGGAACCTTTCTCCATTGCTGATAGACATAGCCAGTCCAAGCAGCCACTTTCTGGGGGCCAAGAAGCAGGGGATGAGATACAGTTTAAGTGCTGTGGCTAGTGGGCGAAGGGCTGAGGACAGGGAAAAGTGGGAGGCTGGCCATATTTCTAGGAGCTGCACACATCCCTGCTGAGCTGGATGGCTGAGCAGCATGTTAATGCTCACTGTGAATCCTGCAGAGAGAGGCCATTTTAAAGAGGTATTTGTAGATTTTTCTGCTTAAGAGCCCATGGCAGTGCTGCTCTATCCCCTCCTGCATGGTGAGAGACTTGCCCGTACCATTTATCAATCCCTTGTGCAAAAACCAAAGCAGAGATAAGTGGACAGCGTAAGTAGCAGAGCAAAATATATCGTAGAGAAAGGATGTGGATGAATTGGAGAGGATCCAGTGGAGGAGAACAAAAATGATTAGGGGGTAGAGCACATGACCTACAAGGAGAGGCTGAGGGATTTGGTCTGTTTTAGTTTGCAGAAGAGAAGAGTGAGAGGTGATTCGATAGCAGCCTTCCACTTCCTAAAGTGAGGGGTTTAAAGAGGATGGAGAGAGGCTGTTCTCAGTAGTGACAGATGGCAGAACAAGGAGCCATGGTCTAAAGTTACAGAGGGAGATGTGTAGGTTAGATATCAGGAAAAAACTATCTCACCAGGAGGGTGGTGAAGCACTGGGATGCATCACTTGGAGAGGTAGTGGAACCTCCATCCCTAGAAGTTTCTAAACCCCGGCTTGACTAAGTCATGGCTGGGATGATTTAGTTGGGGTAGATCCTGTACTGGGCAGGGGGATGGACCTGATGACCTCCTGAGGTCCCTGTCAGCCCTAGGATTCTATGAAAATCCATTTTAAATACAAATATTTATATGGAGGAAGAGGGCTAGTAACCTAAAAGAATGAATGGACGATTTTGTTGAGCTGGATTGCAAACAGAAACTGAAGTTAGCTGCTTGCATCAGCAAATGCTGAAGGATTGTGCATCAGTGACATTGATGGCTGACTGATTAGTGGAGAGTTATCTACAGAGCATTACTGGATGTGCTGGAGGCGCTTTATAGCATATGTTAGAACATCTTTGATTTAGCTTCTTTGGGTCAGCTTCAGCACTGTTTTTTTTAAAAAAAGCCTTTAGGGTCAGTGAATTGGAGGCCTTGATGAACACTGGACACTGCATCCCAAGCATGTTACTTCCAGATGTCTTTTTTGGGTCAATAGTCTATTTTTATGAACTAGACTACTGAACCAAAAGAGGGTCCTGAGACCTCTGCGGGACATAAAACCCTCCTGCTCTATGATAATAGGATGCATTAGTCTACTGGTTTTTTTTAATTTTGGGTGACAAGACTCTAGCTATCAAAGCATTTCCTTACTACACCCCTACTCCCTCATGATGATATTGGTTCATGGGTTTTAGACCCAAGGTGAACTCACAGAATGTCAGACAGTCTAAGTGAGGTGCGGATTGTCACACTTCAGTTTGGGATATTATTGGGCAGTGTCTCAGATGGTGTAAATCAATATAGTTCCATCAGAATATAATTCAAAGGTATTTCACCAACTGACACAGGCTCAGGACCATGTCTTACATTTCACTCCTGCCTACATCTGTAACTAATGATACACCTTTTCACTGACAATGTAGTCAATACCATAGTCTGTAAAAATCTCCTGCTCATCACACAGAGCTCCAGACCTACATACCAATGTAACAAGCGCCAGCCGACCTTTGGTGAGGATGCCTTTGTTTTTAAATTGAGGAAAAATTTGATCAGAGGAAGGTCTTATAATGAGAGGATAACCCTACATGTGCCTATTCATGGGAGGGTCACTAGCCCCCTACTGTTGGACCTGTCAACCCCAAAGAAGGGATCTTTAAATGTAAATTCTTGTTTTAGTCTATTTTTGCATTAGATACCAGAGGGAAACAGAAGCCAATGTGAACGTGTTAAGCGTAACTGAGCATAATTTTGCAGCTTGACTGGCTCTGTAAAGAGCGTCATGTATCCAGAGCAATAAATATCTCTTTTCAGATCATGATGTGTTGGCAGTGTTGGGACAGCAATAACATGGGAAAGACCCAAGTTAATGATATACCTTTTAAAAGATTATGTAGATATCAAAGACATGTTCATCAAAGTATCTGTTGTCTAGCTCAACATAGTAGCTCAGCAAATATAGGGAAATGTTCAGTGTGTGAAGTAAGAGGAGAAAAGCAGGAGATACATTAGTTGACTACTATCTGAAATAGAGTGAGGCATGTGCCATTGTTTTTGCAGAGTGCTTTAAAAGTTTTTAAGTAATTGCTGGGATTGTGTGTTGTGCATGACCTATAAAGCAATGCTGGTCATGCTTCTGGCAGTCATGGTGGAGAAAGATTTATAGGGGAGGGTGTGTATGTGTGTGAGTGTGTGTGTCAGAGAGGAAGAAACAAGTTTTGGAGTCTATTTACTACATAAGCTTAATCCTGCACTGATCTGAGCTCTGAAAATTGGGGTTGGGGGGAACTATGGTGGATAATCAGTTGAACAAGAGCTCCTAGTTTGATGCTGGGATCAAATAAGCCAATGAAATCCTGGAAGTGTAAACATGGGAATCCTGAGTAGAGGAGAGAGGTTATTTTACACAGGTATATTAACACGGGTGTTACCTCTGCAGGAACACAGTGTCCAGATCTCTCACCAACAAGTCAAGAAGAATGTTGACAAATTGGAGAGGATTCAAGGAAGAGCATGAGAATGATTAAAGCATTAGAAAATATTCCTGATAGTGATAGACTCCAACAGCTTCATCTATTCTGCTAACAAAAGAGAAGGTTAAAAGGTGGCTTGATTACAGTGTGTAAGTATCTATACAGAGCAAGTATGGGGAACAGATATTTAATAATGGGCTGTTCAGCTGGTGAGAAAAATGTGTAACATGGCTGGGAGGGGAAGCTAGACAAATTCAGACTAAAATAATGCATGCATTTTTAAAAATGACCATAATTTACCCAGGCTCGTGGTGGATTCTCCATTACTGACATTTTCTAAATCTAGATTCCAGTTATTAGTTTTATGCCCTGTGTTATGCTGGAGGTCAGACTAAATGATCACAATTGTCTCTTCTGGAGTTGGAATCTACACAACTGTGGACTGCTGGGCTGATTTCTATACCTATGGGAGAATGATTTCTCAGGAAAAAAATCTCATAGCGGGCTGAGATATGGGAGATGATGGTAAAAGCAAAGCCCTCCGCCTTTGATCATGGACTACCCCACAAATGGCTTGGAATTTTATTTCCAGATGAGGAGAGCAGCACTCATGGTCAGTTATTGGCCTTCAGCTGGCCTGAGGCCAAATAGATACCAGTGCAACTACACTAAAATATTGAAATAAAGAGGTTGAACCTCTTTCTTCTGGCATCCTGGTGCTGAACAAGAGAATTTGCCATACCATGGGAGGTCAGTATTGTCTAGCAGCATTACCAGCATTACAACTGCTTACTGGGCTCTTTGAAGACCTTACAGCTAAATAACAGTGCAGAACACTGAGAACAGAGGCGTGGTGGCTGTAAACAAACTTTGGCCACAGTAAATTTGGCCACACCCATGATAAATGGTCATCCAACAAGCTAAAATCGTGCTAGATTATGGATGATGACAGACAAGACAATTCTGGAGTAGACAGGTTAAAACTTGTCTGTCTTTAAGGTGCTACGGAACTACTTTGTGTGTGTGTGTGTGTGTGTGTGTGTGTGTGTGTGCATGAATGCACACGTGTGTGAGTGAGAGAGAGAGAAAAGTTACAGACTAACAGGGCTGTACTTCTGACACTATTAACCTGTATAAAAATGTTTCTAAAAACATCATCCCCCTCCCTTGTCAGCCTCTAATAGACATTGTTATACTGGCAAAGTTTTACCAGCAAAAACACTTTTGCATGCCACCAGAAAGCTTTGCTGGTTTAGGTTATAAACTTATGTATAGTTCCACTGGCAAACTACTTCTAGTGTAGACTAGGCCTCCAGTTCGTCTGGGTGGAGAGATCGGCAGCATTATTTCCCACATACTGGCTTGGTATAATGCCTGCCACTGGAACCTGATCCAAAGCTCACTCAAATAAATGTTTAGTCTCTGACTAGCTTCAGTGGGTGTTGAATCTGTCCCTGTAATGACTGTTTGTCTAACTTGTTGTGACATAAGTTGAGCTAGTATTTTTTCTTAAACCAACCTTCCAGTGAGAGTATGCTACTATTTTAATTTCAGATGGGACAAGGGAGGGTGTGGAATCATGCCAACTGAATGCTGATTTTACAAGCATAGTCCTGCAAGGAGGGTGGAGTACTTATTAGTGGTGTGGTCTTCATTGCTGTTTAAGCTGAAATTTTAAATAGTTTCAGTGCTTCTCTTGTTCTGCAACATGCTCATAAATCAAATGAGATGTTTTGCTGTTGGCTCATTAAAGTGTTGAAATAATAATGCAAAACAAGAGTTTGCTACCCTTTTTTAAAACTACATTCAGCTCTCAGTAAGGTGGCATTGGTGTTGAGATTTACAGCTGCTATTTTGTGTTTTTAATTGGGAATTTACACAATAATTTGTGGCTACATGATTACGTTAAGATTATCTTATAAAAAGATCTCAAATAGTTGTTTGCGAAACCCTAGGGGCACATACCAGCCTTCTGAGCTATCTCACCAAAGGCTTTGCTCCACTGTTACAAGAGTGGGCCTTCAGAAGTGATTTGATCTTCCTCTGGAAGGTTAAAGGTCAACTGACTCATAAATGAAGAAAGTGATTTAATCCTATGAATATGTGCTCTTATTGTAAAACAATATTCATCAGTGATGGTACAATGTTGTATAAATGACAAACTTCTTCAGTAATGGAAGTTGTTATTACATCACTGAAATCCTCACCTGCACTACATTTATGGCTCTATAAACATAGGTTTATTTAACAGCTGTGAGAACACCTATCGCCATTTTGGGTTAAAGGTCAATAGTTCTACATTTCAGTTTGCACATTAGTCTTCACGGTAGAAGTTAATAAAAATGTGATAACTAACATTAAATGATCAGAACATAACCAAAAAATTGCTAATAAAACTATTTATGCCTTACCTTGTTTCTTTCAAATGACTGGTTCCTGATTTGGTTGCTTGGGTATTGTTCTAGAAACATATTTATTTATGCCATATGGTCAACTTATCATATCAGGCTTGCAACTAGGCTACATAGTAGTAACCTTATACATGGTAGTAGTTTCCTAAACCAGAATATTTTTAATGGGACTTAGTCAATTGGAATTTAGTGAATTGCAAAACATCAGTGAAAGGTAGTTTCAAATGCAACACCTGCTCCTCTGTCCCCTTGCCAAGATTTGTGGTTTCACAAACATTTTCCCATTCTTTTAAATATTTGCCTTTCCAGTGGCTGTGTGAAAGGACCATGCAAACAAGGCAAGTGACTGACTGAGCAGGGAAAATTGGTGAAACTAACGAAGTGTTGTCACATGCAAAAAGTAAAGAAGAAAAAGAAAAGCAATATGTTTTAGACAGAAGTGTTTCTAAGTCGATAGTGTAGATCCCACAAAAGCACATTAGGCAGGTTTGTAAAGCAACCATTGGTGTATGATCAATTTTTTCAGGCTTTAGCACTTGAAAAGTTTCAAATTTCATCTCTATTTGAAGATTGAATTGCATACTCAGTGCCATAAAAAGACATCACTGTTTGTTTTTGCATGACATTGTTCTGTGTTTCTTTGCCTTGGCATTGTCAAGCTAATGCTGTACAATAACATCACAATGTTCTTTTACATTCTCCACCCACGTTATTGCTTCAGGTGTTACACTGTTGCTCCGTGAATGTTAGCAGATTTCTAACAAATTTGCAACAACAATCTGGGCTACTGAAAGGATTATGACTAAACCAATAAATTATTATTGGCTGCTTTTCTCATATGTTGGAGATTTATAGACCAATCCAGTTTGACGAAAGTAGCAAAGACTACTGGGTTTACTTACATTTTAGAAATGCAATTATTCCATTATATTTATCAGTAAGTGTTATTTAAAGATCAAGCGATAATTACTGGGTTTTGTTTTTTTGGAACACAGATGAAATGAGATTAAAAACAAAAAGATATGAAGCAATAACAAAGCTGTTCTTAAGCAATGCCAAACATATCTTTCTTGCTTAACAGCATTTTGTGTATCTATCAATCTCCCCGATAGTCATATAATTAACTATGATAATGATGGTTCTCTTTAGTCTTATTACTATTATTACTGTGAACTTAAGAGCAGCACACTGTACTTAGCAATTTACCTAGTGATCCTGTTGCCATGTGCAAATGTGAGATTGAGCAAATTGATTTAACCACCCTGGCCTCAGTATATAATATATATATGTTATATAATAATATAACAATAACAATAATAATGCTGCTGTCACTCAGGAGATAATATGGATCCAATGCACTGAGTGAAACTGCAACAGAATTTTCCCAATTGAACACGGTTGTGTTTAAACTCCTCTGTTACAAATGTTCAGTACAAAGCGGTGTGGTGACTCATTGGAGACCACTGAGTTAGGCAGTGCATTGGGACTCCTCATACCCAGGCTGGCAGAAGCTGGGAGCAGTTTATAGGTGAGCTCCTCAATCTCAGCTGAGTTATGAGGGCCATTTTGCTCTGCCAGCACCTCCTAGTGTGAACAGGCTCCTATGGCAGGATTGTCTCAGAGAATTGGAGGGTTGTTTACATACAGTAAAAATAACTAGCAGTTAAACCTGGCTTAGGTGAAAGTCTCGGGGCAGCCAGTTATCCTGAGTGACTTTTGGCCAGTGAGAGAATGCAAAAGGGCTAAAGCTTTTAGGAGGAAATTTCAAGATTCGATCCCTCACAAGAGCAATGCCACCACAAAATGTCATCTCCTCTAGCTTAGTATGGTGTGTGGATGCCATTTTGGTGGTTCTCCTTTGCTTAGACTTTCTTTTTCCCTGACTATTAAACTCCCAAAGGACACAGTCTGTTCTTCAAATGTTAATTTGACAAGAAGTGCCTTCACCAAGGGGTATCTCACTAACCATTTTCCCCCACTATGCTCAGAATTAGAGACAAAAAATACAGTAGGGTCTGCCAGTGTTCCCCACCCAGGGCCCTGGGAAAACAACAGCTGCCGGCGCCCCCCCTCCCAGGGCCCTGGGAAAGTGGTGGCTGCTGGCACTCCCCCACCTGAAGCCCTGAGGAAGTGGTGGCTGCTGGAGCTCTGGCCCCAGATCCCTGGGGAAGTGGCAGCAGCCAACGGCACTCCCAGAGTTGGAGCCCCAGAGAAGCGAGGCCATTGTGAATAACTGAATTCACTACTGTGGCACTCGCAAATGTGAAGATCCTAGTGTAACTGTATTTGGTGGTATGTTTTTTGGCAAATGTTTGGTTTTCAGTGGCAATCACTTTGTCTGCCTCAGACATACAGGGATGGAGAACAGAACTGAGACTTCACGTAGGAAGGAGCCAGGATAATGTTTTATGCTTTATGTTTTTATTCATTACATTTTTTACAAGAGCGTTCTGAGTGCCGTCTAAAACGGACTCTCCTTCCCATTCACCCTAGTATGCCAGTATGTTTCTGCATAGAAGAGGACAGAACATTATGTACGGATTACTGCATTACCTAGGCACATTGGAGTGAACTTGTTTTATAAGATAATGCCAATTTCTGAATGTCTCGCATAGCAAAATGATGTGGTTTTATGTGACCAGCATGGTTTCTGCAATGCTCTTAAAAACAATGTTTAGAAAAGGGCATTTAGCAACCAGATATGAAATCTGGTTTGTAAAGAGGCCAACAAACTGCAAGGAGACTAAACCACCATAATGCTGTGCCAAGCAATATTCCCCCGACAGAGAAAAAGTATCCTTGAATATTTTGTAATCACATAGAAATGTAAAAGCTGAAAGAACGAATCTTTTGGGAATATTAGTACAAAGAAATAGAAAGAATATAAAATGGTGAAAATATTTTTTATCTAGCATTTGCAGCACTGAGTCTAAACCTGCATAATCCCTCTTATATAAAAAAAAACAAATCACCACCTTGTAAAAAGTCTGTTTTAGAAAGCTGAAACTACAGCATGACACGTCAGTGTTTGTGCTTCTGAGTTTTCTCTTTAGCAATGTCCACCTCTCTTGCACTGTGCAAACACAGCAAAAGGTAGGCCTCTGGTGAACCCAGTATTTGCAACCTATTTCAGTGTTGGAAGTAATTAATCTTCAAATGTATGAGCCTCTTTGTGATGTAAAGCAAGTGCTGACACTTTTGTGTAAACAAGAAGATTAGCATATTTACAAACTGGTAGATGTTACTTTGATTGGTTGATGCTTGCTCTGAAAGGGCACGCTGGCATGCGGGTTCACTCTTCATGGGACAAAGATCTCTAATCCTTTTACACTTATTCTCAGATCCATATTTAGAATTCTGACTTGTATTTTCTATATCCACTTGAGCTCAGCTTTAGCTTGTTTAGCAATGTTCATCCCCTCTTTATGATCACTAGTGACTCATTACAGTTTGTTTTCTTAGCAAAGCCTGCAGTAAAATTCCATAGTAGCAAATGACCTGAGTGAAAACCCTTTAACCATAGATTTGATTACAAGGGAAAATTGGAACCACTTGCAGTCAAGTTTTTTTCACTGTTTTTCTTCTCACTTTTAAGTAAGTGGCGTGGATAGGGTTAGTATGAACCTTGGGAAGCAAGGAGGTGATTGCACAGAAGTTTGTTAGTTTTGCTATGCATTGTTATACACATTGAGGACTTCAAAAGAGGCATCTCTAGGTTTTTGTAACTCTCCATTATGAAATTATTGATAAACTTTAAACCATACGCAACTCACTCAGTGCAAGTTTCACTCTCCAGGACCCCTTTTCACCGGAACAGGAGTGAGCAAACTTTTTGTGCTAGGCTGCACTTTTCATCCCTGCAATTAGCAACCCATCCCCGTAACCTGTCTAATATAAGCCAAACCAATGGAAATGTCAGTTATGTTCATATGAAAAGACATCTTTTGGCACATGTAAGAAAATATGTACAATGTAAAAAAACTGTTAATCATTATATAAATATGAATACACATATATAAATATAGTTCAACATTTTTAATGAGATGGATGAGCCTGAGACCCAGCAGCTGATCATGCTGTACCCCCTTATGAAATCTCACCTCCCCCCCGGGACTCCCCACCTGCTTTGTACACCCTGCATTAGAAAACTGTCGGATGGCAGGGGATTGTGACTTATGACCTTGTATCGCATTGTGTAAAATGGTAAAATCCTGCAGCTTGCTGCTCGTGTCAGTAGGTCCAGTGGTACCAGTGAGACTCATGGGTCTAAGGAAAGGTTTTCAGGGTTGGGCCTGGGAAAGTTAGCATAAATTCACAGCTGTTTGGTTTTGTCTACATAGACAAGAGAAGGAATGTTATTGCAAAGTTGCCTGAGAGGCTAGTTTTGTAGTGTACAGAGGCCCAGAAACACTATTGCAGGGGGCAGAGAGGTAGGTGATGTGTAAATATGTACAATAGATGGGACACCATAATCTTCTGTTGTCAAATGAAAAGCTGTGAACAGTGCAAAGAAAGAGCATAATTAATAATTGCCTGTTTGCCACGTGTCGTCTTTCATGTTATGAATGGACATTGCCCTCTCCAGTAGCAAAAATGCTAGAATATCTCTTAAAATGTTGTATTACGTAGCCTCTGGTTACACAAATTAAAAACAAGAAAGAAGCTTTAGTGAACCTAGCTTTCCCCCCTAAATCTAGATGATAAACAATGAGCAAGATCTATGTTATGATTTCTCATGAAGCAAATCACAACTCATGAAGCATTCAGAAAAGAAAATAATATACTTCTCTTGCACTCCTCATGGCATGTCATATGTATGTTCCATCTATTTACTGATTAAAACGCTCAAAAAAATGAAGAAAAACAGCTTGACACTTCATTTATTTCAAGATTAGGTTAATTTAAGAAAGGCAACTTGTCTGTAAGCAGAAGTAATGGGCATTTCCAAGTTATTTTTGTATCCAGGAAGTAACTGCTTACGGTTTTTATATGTGAAGGAAAATAAATTAATTTAATAATATGTCTGCTACAATTATTGGGTGAAATCCTAGCTCCAATGAAGGCAATACGAGTTTTAGCATGGTTTACAGCATGGGCGTGATTTCTCCCATAGTATCTCATAGCAGTCTTAATGGGAAAAAGTATAGTTATGTGGAATTTTGGAATTTCACTGCAGAGTCTATTGTTAAGGATTTCAAATGGCGTAACTGTCTGTTCTTTTCATTTTATTAACCGAAAAAGCATTTTAACAAGCTCCTGATGTTCTGTTTAATTTCTTTCCTCCTGTGGTCTATTTCAATCTGTAAGTACTTTACTAGAAGCATTCCAAGGTGTTCTAAGGAGGAGATAACCCAAGATTCAGCTTTACATACATGCAAGTGATGTATCAGAAATATACTTTGGATTTGTCAGTTTTATTCTTAAAGTTATTGTTGATGTGTACTGCCTCAGATGGAGCTGTGAGTGCTTGCCCCTCTTCAAAGCAGGCACGCCAAACCTGAGGGACTTACAATTAGTAAATTAGAAAATTAGGGCCCAGCACTAAGACAAGAACTCATTGTGGAAACTGGTTATTCATATGCACAACTTTATGAGCATTAGTTATCCCATTGCCTTCAGTTGCATGACTCCTGTGCTTACAGTTAAATACATGCATGTTTGCAGGAGCCAGGTTTGAAGCTAGGCAACAGAAGAACTGAGACTAGATCCCAGAACTCCAGATTGCTTGGCTCGTGCTAGCTCAGCTAATGTGCTATACCAGCCTGGGCTAAAACTGGTTGCTTTACAAATGACAAAAATCAGCTTAAGGAGTGCAGGATCAGGTCCTTTGAATTCCAGCCTGAATGCTGTGTACTATCTGAACAAATGATTGCATGCAGGGAAGTTCCATGAAGGCTGAGAGAAAAGGTTAAGGACTCACCTGAGTCTGCTGAGTTGCAGTAGCACTACAAAATCTGCTGCATTTCCCAGCCCATAGGAGCTTTGCCTTGAAGATTTGAGCAGTAAGAAATTATGCCTAGATTTGCAAACGATGCAGATCTGTCTAAGCTCTTACCGCATACATAAAGTGAAATCACATTCTACCATTTTGAACCCCTGTCATGTCTATAGAGCCAGGGGCAGGACTGACCCCTTTTATGACCTCATAGGTCTTTCATCTGACACGTCTATGGAATAATCAGAGAGAACTTCATTTTAGAGACATTTCTCACTTAGAAAAAGTGGGACACAAATTCTGTGTGCACCAGGGCATTTTCTGTGAACATTCAGAAGTAAACACACTATTCAAAGTATTATATTTGTGTATTTTGGCCTTTAAAATGGCATCTTTTTAATAAATATGTCTACAGCTGATTTATGCATTCCATTAGGATTTAGAGCCAATAGTTGTTCAGGGCAGTCAGAATTGGTCTTTCAGGAGTTGCTTGAGCTTTATTAGTCTATTTTCATGTGGTCGTGTTTCACTCACCTTGTGCTTTAAAATGTTTAGTACACAGAACACAAAGTTAGGCACGTTTGTTTTTACTGGTGGAACCTCTTTCCTTTCTTCAACATTCTCAAATGTTCCTTGGTTTAAGTAGAGTTATCTAAGGTAATCCACTCTTGCCCTTACCAGGGATATTCCACTTTGTTCATAAGCACATAACATAACTCTAGTCCCCAGTGATTTCATTGTGAAATTAAAACCCAGACACTCATCCAGATGTCTTAGAAGATAAGGGCAGGCCTAATCCCTATGTCACAGAGGACTTGAGGATGAGGAATTCACCTATACATCATCACATCATTATTAGCCTGGACCATGGCAAGCCCAACACAAACATTTTCCACAGGGCTTGCATTCAGGCTTGGCAGTGTCAGCAAAATACCCTCTAGCAATGTGTTATTTTAGGCTGAAACAAAAGTAGACATGAATGGCAATAGAAACAGAGAAGTATTGTTTTTATTTTCAATGTGAACCCATAACTAGTCTTAAATGAAAATCCAACCAATTTAGATGTAAAATACCAGCCCACACAAATGAGCTATCAAATATCACCACATTTATTTTGCATTGGAATACTAATGCTTGTCTTAAGCAACGTGACGCACTCTGGGAAGCACAGTTTAGCTAGAAGAAGCTGGAAGCTTTATCTGATTAAAACTGATATGATGATTGATTCTGACAGAGAGATCACTTCCATTTCAAAATGAGAGGAAACAAAAACATTGTGTATCTGACATTAATGTGAGCAATGGCATTCAAATCAGAAACAAAATATCACCCTCTGATAGGTGAAAAGGCAAATTTTACCTTCAGTCCTATCGCCCCACTGGCTTCAGAGACGATTCTATGCCTCTGCATTGTCTCCACAAAATGAGACGTCCCCCCGCAAATGCTGCCACATTTGAAATGAGTGGGTAGGGGTGAAAATGGAATGTGACACAATGCTTAAGAGTAGAGGCCTGGGAATAAAAGTATGTGGTTTCTGCTATAAGCTTGCTCATTGATGTAAGACTACAAGCAATACCCTTGAACAAGGAGGGCGTTGTAGTTCAAATATTGAAAGGGGATTTGAAAGATCTGGATTTGGTTTCTAACCCTGCCATAGATCTTCTGTGTGACCTTGCACATGTTACACACATCTGCAGAAGGACAACAAAAAGCTCATGTGGCATTTGAGTGGACCTTTAAAATTTTACTACCCCTCTGAACAAAGATGCATCTTATTTTGTGCTTTTCTGAAGTGGGGGTAAAGCTTCCCTATAGCAAAGGGGTGTTGTGAGGATCCACATACATCAACAGTAATAGAATATTACTGTTTGTGAAGTTTCCATGATACCTGGCAGCTTTGAATAAGCATCACAAAATTTAAGGAGTTATACAAATTATCTAGACCTCGAGTCTGAGAAACCGGGCTGGAAATTTCTTAGAGGGGGATAGCAATAAGTTTTCTTATTAGGTGTTGATATTTCTTGCTTCTGGTCCAGCTAGAAGCCAATAGAGAATGTGTTTTCTTATATTCCAGCACTTGGGAAGCAGGAGGCAGGAAAGGGGTGGAAATATTTTTTTATAAACTAAAATATGCCTGATTTGAATTTGCTTTTCATTTTGGGATAAGATCCACATTAGTCTTTTTTTCTTTTCATTAAAATCAGTTTGCTCCTCCTTTGCAGAATACATAGACCCACACATTAATTGGAGCCTATTTGTGCCTAATGCACTGGAGAAGCTGTCCAGCACCTGCTTATCTGTGTTACAGTATGACTCCTGAAACGTGTTATGGTCAATGAGCCTTGTGTTGATCAGCGCCGTAAGTGCTGGTCACTGCTTTAGAGTAGCTTTGATTTATATAGTTGGATTTTACAGTTTTGCAAGAGAGAATGTGGGCTACTTCCTAACTCTTTCCGTTAAGGATTACTTTTCCCAGGAGTATGAATTATATTTATTAGAATTTATCTACACTTGAAACACTACAATGCCAGAGCTGCAGCTGCACTGCTGCTCTTCCTCAGTGTAGACACTACCTGCCATGTCTACTGGAGGAATTCTTCCATCAACACAGCTAATCCCCCTCTGCAAGAAGCATAAGAACATAAGAATGGCCATACTGGGTCAGACCAAAGGTCCATCCAGCCCAGCATCCCATCTGCCGACGGTGGCCAATGCCAGGTGCCCCAGAGAAGGAGAACAGAAGACAATGATCAAGTGATTTATCTCCTGCCATCCATCTCCTGCCCTTGTTCTGAAGGCTAGGGCACCATACTTTATCCCTGGCTAATAGCCATTTATGGACCTAACCTGCAAAAATTTATCAAGCTCTTTTTTAAACCCTAATAGAGTCCTGGCCTTCACAGCCTCCTCGGTCAAGGAGTTCCACAGGTTGACTGTGCGCTGTGTGAAGAAAAATTTCCTTTTATTAGTTTTGAACCTACTACCCATCAATTTCATTTGGTGTCCCCTAGTTCTTGTATTATGGGAAAAGGTAAATAATTTTTCTATATTCACTTTCTCCATACCATTCATGATTTTATATACCTCTATCATATCGCCCCTCAATTGCCTCTTTTCCAAACTGAAAAGTCCCAGTCTCTCTAGCCTCTCCCCATATGGGACCCGTTCCAAGCCCCTAATCATCTTAGTCGCCCTTTTCTGTACCTTTTCTAATGCCAATATATCTTTTTTGAGGTGAGGAGACCACATCTGCACACAGTACTCAAGATGTGGGCGTACCATAGTTTTATATAGGGGAAGTATGATATCTTTTGTCTTATTATCGATCCCTTTTTTAATAATTCCTAACATCCTATTTGCCTTACTAACTGCCTCTGCACACTGCGTGGATGTCTTCAGAGAACTATCCACTATAACTCCAAGATCCCTTTCCTGATCTGTCGTAGCTAAATTTGACCCCATCATGTAGTACGTGTAATTTGGGTTATTTTTTCCAACATGTATTACCTTACACTTACCCACATTAAATTTCATTTGCCATTTTGCTGCCCAATCACTCAGCAGCAGTTAGATTGATAGAAAGAGTTCTTCCACTGACCCAGCACAATCTACGCCAAGAGTTAGGGTAGCTTAACCTCATCCCAGCTGTTACAGCTGGGTCTACCTAACTTTTTAGTGTAGACCTAGCCAAAGACAGACGAGAAGAGTCAGATAATTTGTGAGCAATGTAATGATATTTTTGACCACAAGTGACTTTTTAGACACTCTATGAGCTCCTATGCAAAACTGTAACAAGTGCCATAGTCGATTTTGTTTAAATGAAGTTCACCATTCTAGCCAACATACTGGCATGGCCTCCATTAATAGTATATCTGGGAGCTTCACATATTATTGCAATTGCAGTGTTCCAGATGGGGAACTGAAACTCAAAGCAACATTCCCACGCTCATCCAGGAAGCCAGTGGTGGAGCAAAGAATTGAACTGAGGGCTCCAAAGTGGATTGCCTAACTATGGCACCATCTCTTTTCCCCATCAGCAACTGCAGCGAAGTAGTAGCAAGTATTGGCAGGAAGCTTTAAACTGGCTTTCCCCCAGCAACAGAGTAACAAACACTGCTCCACTGTACTAACACAAGAGCAGTCACAAATCTGTTCATGTTGCTGTAACTGAGAATAAGCTTTTGGAGTCAGTGTGATGCCTATGACATGATTCTAGAAGGTGCTGACCATCTCCTCAGTATTGCAGGAAGCGCCCAGTAGTACTTTCAGGACCAAATCCAGTGTGGATTTGGACATACTCTTTCTGGTGAAGTGGCTGAGGGCTCCCAACCCAATCCATAAAGCAGGACTTGGCAGGGATACTGGTAGAATTCTCTGACCGTGAAGGTTTCCATGAGGAGAGAGAGGAAGGAATACAGAACACAGAGCTGTGATAGTCAAAGGATAAGTGGAAATTTTCATCTCTTTACTTAATCTGGAATTCTAATGGAGACATTACGATGGTACATGCTGTCCTTCTGAAGATGGGGTCAACATAAAAGCCTGTCTGCAACTGCACCAAAAATGCTTCACCATTATTAATTCCAGTGGAGTTAAAACAGGATACATTCGAGCCAATATATTTGAAATACTTGCTTACTTAGTGGCATATTACTGATCTTTGCAGATGTAACTCTTTTTTCCACTTGTCATTCTATCAGTGGAAACAGGCTGTTCCATATCATGATTACTACTCTAATAACTAATTATTGTAAATGGAGGGTTCTTAATTCAGCCTGTAGGACTCTAACTTCTTTAAACTTTTATAAAACCTTTTAATGAAAGCCACAGCCTCATGCTTCACATGAGAAATTTGAGAACTCACAGTTTAGGCTGTACACCTGTTATAAAGATTAGCAAGAAGCACAAGAAGGATTATTAATCCATTATACCGCAAAATTGGGAGATATGTATTTATTAAAGAAATTATGTGAAGCTCTTCCTGTGTTCCCCCAGTCTGTGATTAAGCAGCCTCAGAGGTCTGAAATATAACTGACTTTATGAATGCCAAGTCAGCAGTTTGGATGGTTGCCTTCAGATTGTGTGTGTATATGGACATACAGGGAGAGTGGGAAAGAAGGGACAAGAAGAGGAAATAAACATTGATGGAAGTAGAGCTATATTTCATATTTCTACATTTCTAATATCTATTTCCATGAATACTGTTAAATTAGGCTTGTTTGTTTTCAGAAAGTTTAAAACAATATTAAGAAAAAAGTATATCTCCTCCTAAAATAATGTATGCATAAACATTACATACCTGCATTCATTAACATTCCCTCCACTGACCCTAAACATCAATTTACAGACACGGAAGACTAGAATATGTAAAATCAATACATTTATGAATGTTCCACATTTGAATATGCCTTATGTCTCAAACTAATCACATCTTATGGAGAAAAGTAGTTGGAAGGGAGTTTCAACAAAAAAACCTCCCATCATTTTTAAACATACAACATCATCATTCGATTTTATAGTTTAGAGAAACTATTTTGTAAAGACTCCTCTAAAAAAAAACAAATGTCCAGACTGAATAATGCCATTGTACTAACCCATTTGAGTCAATGTACAAAGCTGGAAGAGCTGCACACTGAACCATATTAAACAGATTTTCTAAATTATTCTTAAATGTTGTGATTGTCAGAAGAGTGTCCAGTGGCGTACTACATTTGGTTCCTGAATAGGGTGACCACATTGCCCTATGGCAAATACGGGACACCAGCTACTGGAGATGGAGATGGGGCTGCTGTCCCATGTCAGGGCTCCTTGGCAATGGGGGCTCCTGCTCCAGGGTGAGATACCAGAGATGTGGCATCTGCAGCCTCCAATGGAGAGACACCAGGGATGAAGTGAGGTGGAGAATGAGGGCTCCAGAACCCCCTGGTTTGGGGGGGTGTTCCTAAGCAGGGGCCAGGGAATGAAGAAGGTGCTTCCTCCTTGAGGCGCAGGAGGCCATTGAACGAGGCAGCTGATCCGTGGTCTGCCACTGTGAGGTGCCAGGGAATGGGGCAGCTACCTCACAGAGGTGCTCTCCTGCTACAAGGTGCAGAGCTTGAGGGCCCCCAGTGGAAGAGCTCCCAGGCAGGAGAGGGTGCCATCGCAAGACACGGGGTGCCAGGGAACAGGAGCTCTGCAAAATATAATTTTGGGATAATTTGCCTATTTTCTTTAAAAAGTTGGGATGCCTGTGAGACACATTAAATAAGGGACTGTCCCAGGAAAAACAGAATGGATGATCACTCTGTTCCTGAAGGAAGCAAAAATTGATCTGGAGAACTAGCTCACAGGAGCCAGATGCTAAAGTGTTCAACAGAAGATACAGCATACAGTTTACATCACTGTGTAACTTTACAACATCTATAACTTGTGGAATCTGTGGAACCTGTGGAACTCCTTGCCAGAGGAGGCTGTGAAGGCTAGGACTATAACAGAGTTTCAAAAAAGAGCTAGATAAATTCATGGAGGTTAGATCCATTAATGGTTATTATCCAGGATGGGTAAGGAATGGTGTTCCTGGCCTCTTGCTTGTCAGAAGCTGGAGATGGGTAGCAGGAGAGAGATCGCTTGACCATTGCCTGTTTGGTTCACTCCCTCTGGGGCACCTGGCATTGCCTGCTGTTGGCAGGCAGAATACCGTATTGGGTGGACTTTTGGTCTGACATAGTATGTCCGTTCTTATGTTCTAGCTTTCTAGTTTTGCACAGCTCTAATATATGAGGAATGGATGTTTTAAAGCAAAGTTCTTAAATGTCTCCTAAGCTCTACCTGTATGTTGTTGATATTTCTCAATTCCTATTGGGGAAAATAAAAATATTTATTTTTTACAACTCCAGAAATCAACTTCCTTTGTGATAAGCTGATGTTTTTTGCGTATATTTGTAAAAGAGAACCAATATTGCCACAAAGCTTCTCAAGTAATTTAATATGCATTTTATGCAAGTGGGGTTGGCCGTTAACTCAATATGGCTGTATCTACACTACAAAAATAACTTTGAAGTTGCTTACTTTGAAATACAACGTCAAAGTAAGCAACTTGAAAGTAGTAACAGAGAGGGAGCCGTGCTAGTCTATAGACCATCAAAACAAAAAAGCAGTCAAGTAGCACTTTAAAGACTAACAAAATAATTTATTAGGTGCGCTTTTGTGGGAGAGACCCACTTCTTCAGACCATAGCCATACCAGAACAGACTCAATATTTAAGGCACAGAGAACCAGAAACAGTAATCAAGGAGGACAAATCAGAAAAAAAAATGATCAAGGTGAGCAAATTAGAGAGTAGAGGGGTAGAAGTGGCAGGGGGGAAGGTCAAGAATTAGATTAAGCCAAGTATGCAAACGAGCCCCTATAGTGACTCAGAAAATTCCCATCCTGGTTCAAACCACGTGTTAATGTGCTGAATTTGAATATAAAAGCCAGCTCGGCTGTCTCCCTTTCAATAGTGGTGCAAAATTTTTTCTTCGGTAACATGCATACTCTTAAGTCATTAACAGAATGGCCCACTCCATAAAAATGTTGACAAACCAGTTTGTGGATCTGGAGTGTTTTTATGTCTTTTTTGTGCCCATTAACTCTTTGTCTAAGGGAGTTAGAAGCCTGTCCAATGTACAAAGCATCTGGGAATTGTTGGAACATGATGACATATATGATGTTAGTTGAGGAACATGAGAATGTACCCGTGATTCTGTGAATAACCCGGTTAGGTCCAGTGATGGTATTACCAGAAAAGATATGTGGACAAAGCTGGCAGTGGGCTTTGTTGCAAGGAAAGGTTCCAGGACTCGTATTCCTGTGGTATAGACTGTGGTTGTTTGTGAGGATCCTCGTAAGGTTGGGAGATTGTAGAGTGTCTACACACACCCTACTTCCATGTAAACTTCGAAGTAGGGCACTACTCCATTCGCAGGTAAGGAGAAAGGACTTAGAAGTTGGGCTCCCTCCTTCGAAGTTAACTTCCAAGTAAGGGAAAAATGGGTGTAGACTCTCTGATGGCTACTTCGATGTAGTGCGTAACTTCAAAGTTAACTTCCAAGTTAGTTCCTAGCGTAGATACACCCTACACCCTACATTTAACTAAAAGAAAGCTAGCATTTCCCCACATAAAGAAGGCCCAGGTTTTCAAAGACAGGAATCTAAAGTTTGTCTCCTGAAGTGCATTTCTAAAAGTGGTGAGCACCCAAAATTAGACCACTCATTTTCTGTCCTAATGTTAAGTTTCAATTTATAGATTCCAAGGACAGAAGGTGACATTATGATAATTTAGTCTGGCATTCTGTACAAATAGACATAGAGCTTCCCAAAAGAATTCCTAGAGCAGGTCTTGATTTAAAAGTTGCAAGGGAAAAAGTTGGTAAATTGTTCCAGTGATTAATTACTCTCACTGTTAATGGCTTTATAAGAACATAAGAATGGTCTTACTGAGTCAGACCAAAGGTCCATCTAGCCCAGTTTACTCTCTTCCAACATTGGCCTAGGCCAAGTGCCCCAGAGGAAAAGAAAAAAACAGGAAACTATCAACTGACCCATCCCCTGTTACTCCTTTCCAGCTTCTGACAAACAGAGGCTAGGGACACCATATCTGCCCATCGTGGGTGAAAGACATTGATGGCCCTATACTCCATGAATTTATCTAGCTCTTTTTTGAACCCTATTATATTCATGGCCTTCACAATATCCTCTGGCAGAGTTCCACTGGTAGGCTGCATTGTGTGAAAAATACTTCCTTTTGGTTTGTTTTAAATCTGCCACCCTATTTCTAGTTTGAATTTGTCTAGCTTCAACTCTCACCCAATGGATCATGTTATAGCTTTCTTTACTAAACTGAAGAGCCCATTATTAAATATTTGTTCCCCAAGTAATTACTTAGAGAATGCAGTCAAGTCATCCCTTCACCTAATCCCTTTGGGCTCCTGGAGTCTATTACTCCAAGCATATTTTCTAATCCCTCAGTCATCCTCATGGATCTTTTCTGAACACTCTCCAATCTATCAGCATCCTTCTTGAATAGTGGGCACCAGAACTGAACACAGTCTTCCAGCACCAGTCACACCTGTGTCAAATACAGAGGCAAGAGCATTTCCACTTGAAGTTCTTGATCTATCTACCAAAAGGAGAAGAGCCAGAGAAATGCCTATACTGTGTGTGTGTGTGTGTATATATATATCTATATATCTATCTATCTATCTATATATATATATATATATATGTTTATATAAACTGTTTTATGGAACATGATATAAGGGGAACACATTCATGCTTGCTGGGTTAAGGTTGAATTAGATATTTGTCATGTGAGGAATTGAATTAGTCAAACAGTTGCTTGTACTGAGCTCCTAAAGCAAAATACAGTGCACTTAGAGTAGTAGACACGGGGAAAATCTCCAAGGAGTGTAGGCATACCTTAATGACCATCCAGCAGAAAAAAATCAAGCAAATATTTCATGAAACATTTTCAGCATGACATAAATCAATGTATTCCACAGGCCATCCATCTGACGTGACATTGTGACATGAGAAACACTATCTTGTGTGCACTGTCTGTGGTGAAGGCTTAGAATTTAGAGCATTATCTGCCTGTGGAGTCTTAATGATAAAGGTTCTGCTTTAAGACTCCATTGCCAAATTCATCCAAGGCTTAAGCAAGGCCAATTCTTACTGGCACAACAGCAGAAATACTGTCTTTATTGAAGTCAGTGAGATTTTTGCCATTGACTTCAAGTGAGTTGTGATTGCATGCTAAAACTCTATATCACATGGGCTTAAAAAAATGCACAGCTGGAGCTGGAGCACTGAAGTCATGTAAAACTTGGCATCTTATGAGAAATGTCATACAAGCTTCAGGATAGGATACACAACTGTGAGGAAAGAAAGGCACCAAATAATCATTATTAGGGTACCAAGACAGTATAGTGCCAACTCTAAACAGGTATGGTTTGTATGCCAAAGGTGTTTTGCAAACTGAACCATATCTTGTATTTTTGCATATGGTTTGTTCTGTGTTTATTTTTTGCATATCTTTTATAACTAGAAGACTTACCTGATGCTGCTTGGGTCCTTAATTCAATTTTTTTTTCTGGAAATAAAATGAAAATGTACATGCTTCACTTAAATCATTGCTTTGGGCTGGGTCTGGGGATGAGGCGATCAGTATTCAGGCTGCCTGGGGAAAGAGGACTACTCCAGCCCTCTCACTGCAGCTTAAGGCCAGGTAAGAAGCACCTCTCCATGTTTGGTGGGTTTAGTGTGTGGGTGGCACTGGTGGCCTGTAATACACAAAGTGAGTAATTTGGAGGATCCTCGTTGCCTCTAACCGTGAGACTGTCTAACATAACTAGTTACATTAACATAAAAAGCATATCCTTTTTATTTCTCTTCTCTCTGAATGAACATTATTCTTAATAATACCTGACTATCACAATAAAGAACCAACAATAAAGAACAGCCCCCAACTCAAACCACTGCAATGAATCATTAAAGACCTACAATCTATCCTTAATCAGGATGCCACCCTCCAGAAGACTCTAGGTGACATGCCTGTTCTCTTCTACAGACAACCTCCCAACCTTATGAGGATCCTCACAAACAGCCACAGTCTATACCCCAGGAATACCAGTCCTGGACCCATTCCTTGCAACAAAGCCCACTTCCAGATTTGTCCACATATCTTCTCTGGAAATACCATCACTGGACCTAACCAGGTTACTCACAGAATCACGGGCACGTTCTCATGCTCCTCTACTAACATCATATATGCCATCATATGCCAACAATGCCCAGATGCTTTGTATATTGGACAGATTTCTAACTCCCTTAGACAAAGCGTTAATGGGCACAAAACGGACATCAAAACACTCCAGATCCACAAACCAGTTAGTGAACCTTTTAATGGAGTGGGCCATTCTGTTAATGACTTAAGAGTATGCGTGTTAATGAAAAAAAATTTTTGCACTGCTATTCTAAGGCCCTGTCTACACTAGCCCCAAACTTTGAAATGGCCATAGAATCATAGAATCATAGAAGAGTAGGACTGGAAGGGACCTCGAGAGGCCATCGAGTCCAGCCCCCCCGCCCTCATGGCAGGACCAAGCATTTTCTAGACCATCCCTGAAAGCCATCTATCTAACCTCTTCTTCAATAGCTCCAGTGATGGAGATTCTACCACCTCCCTTGGCAATTCGTTCCAGTGTTTGATCACCCTGACAGTTAGGAACTTTTTCCTAATGTCCAACCTGAACCTCCCCTGCTGCAATTTCAGTCCATTGCCTCTTGTTCTATCCTCAGAGGCAAGGAAGAACAAGTTCCCTCCCTCTGCCTTATGACACCCTTTTAAATACCTGAAAACTGCTATCATGTCCCCCCTCAGTCTTCTCTTTTCCAAACTAAACAAGCCCAATTCTTTCAGCCTTTCTTCATAGGTCATGTTCTCTAGACCTTTGATCATTCTCGTTCCTCTTCTCTGGACCCTCTCCAATTTCTCCACATCCTTCCTGAACTGCGGAGCCCAGAACTGGACACAATACTCCAGCTGAGGCCTAACCAGCGCAGAGTAGAGTGGGAGAATGACTTCTCATGTCTTGTTCACGACACACCTATTAATGCATCCTAGAATCATGTTTGCCTTTTTCGCAACAGCATCACACTGTTGACTCATATTTAGCTTGTGGTCCACTGTAACCCCCAGATCCCTTTCTGCTGTACTCATTCCTAGGCAGTCCTTTCCCATTCTGTATGTGTGACACTGATTGTTTCTTCCTAAGTGGAGCACTTTGCATTTGTCCTTATTAAACTTCATCCTTTTTACCTCAGCCCATTTCTCCAGTTTATCCAGATCCTTTCGAATTATGACCCTATCCTCCAAAGAAGTTGCAACCCCTCCCAGCTTGGTATCATCTGCAAACTTAATAAGTGTACTTTCTATGTCAATATCTAAATCGTTAATGAAGATATTGAACAGAACCGGTCCTAAAACAGACCCCTGCGGAACCCCACTAGTTATACTTTTCCAGCCGGATTGAAAACCATTAATAACTACTCTCTGGGTATGGTTATCCAGACAGTTGTTCACTCACCTTATAGTAGCCCCATCTAAGTTGTATTTGCATAATTTATTGATAAGTATATTATGTGAGACCGTGTCAAATGCTTTACTGAAGTCTAGGTATATCACATCCACCGCTTCTCCCTTATCCACAAGACTCGTTATTCTATCAAAAAAAGCTATTAGATTGGTTCGACATGATCTGTTTTTAACAAAGCCATGCTGGCTGTTCCCTAGCACCTTATGTATGTAGTGCATGTAAATGGCCATTTCGAAGTTTACTAATGAAGTGCTGAAATACATATTCAGCGCCTCATTAGCACGCGGGCGGGCATGGCACTTCGAAATTGATGCAGCTCGCCGCCGCACGGCTCGTCCCAACGGGGCTCCTTTTCGAAAGGACCCCGCCTACTTCGAAGTCCCCTTATTCCTATGAGCAGATGGGAACATGGCCATTTACATTTACATGACCATTTTGAATTTTTGGGCTAGTGTAGACACGGCCTAAGAGAAACAGCCGAGCTGTCTTTTATATTCAAATTTGGCACATTAACATGTGGTTTGAACTGGGATGGGAATTTTCTGAGTCACTATAGGGGTTCGTCTGCATACTAGTCTTAATCTAATTCTTGACCTTCCTCCCCCCTCCACCCCTCCACTCTCTGATTTGCTCACCTTGACCATTTTTTTCTGATTTGTCCTCCTTGAATACTACTTTTGGTTCTCTGTCCCTTAAATATTGAGTCTGTTCTGGTATGGCTATGGTCTGAAGAAGTGGGTCTGTCCCATGAAAGCTCACCTAATAAATTATTTTGTTAGTCTTTAAAGTGCTACTTGACTGCTTTTTGTTTTGATGGTATGTAGACTAGCATGGCTCCCTCTCTGTTACTAATAAAGAACCAGTGTAGGTAAAGTTCACAGACATTAGCTGTGTCTACACGTGCACGCTACTTCGAAGTAGCGGCACTAACTTCGAAATAGCGCCCGTCGTGGCTACACGCGTCGGGCGCTATTTCGAAGTTAACTTCGACGTTAGGCAGCGAGACGTCGAAGTCGCTAACCTCATGAGGGGATCGGAATAGCGCCCTACTTCGACGTTCAACGTCGAAGTAGGGACCGTGTAGACGATCTGCGTCCCGCAACGTCGAAATTGCTGGGTCCTCCATGGCGGCCATCAGCTGGGGGGTTGAGAGATGCTCTCTCTCCAGCCCCTGTGGGGCTCTATGGTCACCGTGGGCAGCAGCCCTTAGCCCAGGGCTTCTGGCTGCTGCTGCGGCAGCTGGGGATCCATGCTGCAGGCACAGGGTCTGCAACCAGTTGTCGGCTCTGTGGATCTTGTGTTGTTTAGTGCAACTGTGTCTGGGAGGGGCCCTTTAAGGGAGCGGCTTGCTGTTGAGTCCGCCCTGTGATCTTGTCTGCAGCTGTTCCTGGCACCCTTATTTCGATGTGTGCTACTTTGGTGTGTAGACGTACCCTCGCAGCGCCTATTTCGATGTGGTGCCGCGCAACGTCGAAGTTGAACGTCGACGTTGCCAGCCCTGGAGGACGTGTAGACGTTATTCATCGAAATAGCCTATTTCGATGTTGGCTTCATGTGTAGACGTAGCCATTGTGGGATAAGTTTTCAAACCAGCATAGGGACAAACTGATTAATGTTCTTTTACCACTTCTTTCTCCTGGGCTTTCTTGCAAAGATGTGTGCCCCTTTCTAATACCTTTTACATGTTAGGATGGCTGAATTTAAAGATCCCAGGCCCTTTTCAAAAGAGAGAGAGAAAGAAAGAAAAACAATACTTACAGCCTTGGTAACATTCCCCCTCAATAAAAACAGGTTCTGATATTATAAAAAATCTTTGAGAATGTCACTGGTGGGCCAGTAATGAGTGCTCACCCACCAGTTTTCAAAAGCCCTTCTTCCGATCACCAGATAGGAAGAAGGGCTTTCAGAAACACGGGGGGGACCTTTTGGAAGGTCCCGTCTCCACGGGCGGCGCGTGATTCGAAAAGCCGCATTTTCCAATCACCACAGCTGCCATTATGCTAACAAGGCACTGCATATTCATTGCAGCGTCTCATTAGCATCTTTCGAACCCGCTCATTAACATGCCCGTTCAAAAGGAAGGGGCACGTGTAGACCCAGCCATGAATTTTAAAGGCTAATTCCCCTCCACAAAAGACAAATAAAATATGGCACTTTTTATATTTTAGAGCCTCATGGGCTGTGTCTACACGTGCCCCAAACTTTGAAATGGCCATGCAAATGGCCATTTCGAAGTTTACTAATGAAGCGCTGAAATGCATATTCAGCGCTTCATTAGCATGCGGGCAGCAGCCGCGCTTCAAAATTGACGCTCCTTGCCGCCGCGCGGCGCGTACAGACGGGGCTCCTTTTCGAAAGGATGCTGCCTACTTCGAAGTCCCCTTATTCCCATGAGCTCATGGGAATAAGGGGACTTCGAAGTAGGCGGGGCCCTTTCGAAAAGGAGCCCCGTCTGGACGAGCCGCGCGGCGGCAAGGAGCGTCAATTTTGAAGCGCAGCTGCTGCCCGCGTGCTAATGAAGCGCTGAATATGCATTTCAGCGCTTCATAAGTAAACTTCGAAATGGCCATTTGCATGGCCATTTCGAAGTTTGGGGCACGTGTAGACACAGCCATGGTGTCCTGGGGCCCAACTCACAAAAGTTGAATACATGGGGTTGGCAATACAGCATTTGGTTCTCTGCATAATGTATTTACCACACAGAGTTCTTGAGCCTCTCTGAGGTGCTCATGAGAAAGTTGGCCTCATTTGGTAGCATTAGGTGGGTAAGTGAAGGCAAATGTACATGTTTATCAAACAGTGTTTTTAATTTTCTTTTTTCTCTGCCTCAGTCTTTCACACTTCTTCTTTGGCTGGGTTATTCTTTTTATATATGCTTACTGCTGAGAAATATATATTATATATACACATGGTCCTACTGGTAGACCCTGTATATTCATACAAAGCAAAAAGTAATATCTCATTGGCAAATGTCCAGTAGATCTGGTGGCATTTTAGCAGTGCTGAGATGGTGTATGAAAATGAAAATAAGATAAATGAAATAATTCCTCATAACTCCTTCTACTTAATCAAAGTGCTGTTGCACATACTTCGTTCTATTCAACTTGGCATTACACTGCATACTTGCTGTTTAAAACAAACAACAACAAAAGAAACAGAGAAAGGGCTCTTAAAATATTTACCTTAAAAAAGATTCGTCCTAGAAAATTCAGCAACAATTGTAGTTGGACCATTTCCTGGAAATAAATGACTAGTTGGAGGTACTGACACAAAACTCAGTTTAAACCCATCAATTCCTCCTAAGTGATCATTGATTTCCACAAAACACCATAAGCTGTGATGGCTATTCTTTATTAAACTTTATGTCACCTGAGACTAACAAGGTCAACCTCCTGTGTGGAAATGTGTGGGAATTAAGAAATGTTTAACTGGGAAGAGTTAATTCCATTCATCCTTGCCAAAGAGAGAGAACTAGATCTGGACTGATGTAAGAATCATAGAATCCCAGGGCTGGAAGGGAACTTTTAGGATGTCATCTAGTCCAGTCCCCTGCCTAAAGCAGTATCAACCCTAACTAAATTATCATGATCATGGTCCTTTGACAATCTCTTCCAAGATTATGGTTGTTATAGTACAAATACTTCTTTTTTCTGGACTGCCATTTTATTTTGTGTGTCATTAACCAGACACTGTTACTATTTTATGGCTGTGTCATTGCTAGTTAATGAACTTAAACATAAGGTGAAGTGTCACAAACCCAAACCTCTTTTGCTTCTTCAAAGTGGTGCAGTTACTATATAAAATTAGATGATTCATCACTATAGCCGGTTTGTGGACTGGGAATGTTTTGATGTCTGTTTTGTGCCCATTAACTCTTTATACCTATTTGTATTGCTCTGTAGAGCTACTGTTAACTACTTACATAAGAAGACAGGAAACAGGCTTGATCATTCAGAACTTTACTTATATGACTAGCCTCCCTGACTTCAGTGGTATCCACTTGGGTAAAGGTTTGGAGGATATGATCCAGACATTGTGTATGCAATTCTGAAACATTTCTCATGTTCTCTGCCATCCAGCATATTCCTATATGCTTTGTAATTATCATTAAATATCTTACACAAACTTATATTCCAGAATTCAATTTAGGGCATAATGCATTACCTGTTGTTTATCATTTAATCATCCCACTAAGCAAAGGAATTAACATGTTCATTTGTTCTCAGTTTCATAATAAAAATATATTTTTACTTGAGCAACTCGTGTACCATGAAAATATTTAAAGGAAAAATAAATTATTCAAATGGACACCTTGGTTGTAATTTATGCTAGGCATTTTTCTTAGATTTAATTTATACCAGTATCCTTTGTTATAACAGATAAAATACTAAAAGCTCTTTAAAAAGCTAAAAATATTTACTTTCTATTGTCTAGACTTTATGTAAGCCATTGCTAATTAATACTGCCCTTCCTGGTGGCTTTGCAGAAGGCATAATTCAAACAAACTGATTATAAATGATTTTTCAATGTAAACTTGTAACAATGTAGCCCCTAAGGGTGTGCTGAACATAAGAGTACAATTTAGAAAACTTAAGGTTTAACCAAGGTCAGGGATATCTCAGGCATTGATGGATGTAGATGCAAAAGTGTCCGACTTTGAAGACAACCTTTCCTTCAAGACTTAACAAAATGCTAGCAGCAGTGACAAAAAGATTCAAAAATATACATGAAAGAGTCAAAAAACGTATGTTGATGTTCTTCCAAGCAGAATACATGAAAAAAAATTCTTAATGAAGTGATTTCTATACCCATTTGTTCAGCAGATTCAGCTGAGGCTCAGGAAGCCAAAAAAAAATTACAGATTCACATACTATCTTGATTTTATACCTGCACCTAGAACCTCTCTCTTCCCCCTGCCCCACACAAAAGTACAAGCTCTAGGTCTTTAACCTGCCTTTGTTCACCATTGGAAGCAGCAACAAGAGCGGGCACCAGAAAACACTGTTCATTTGGCCCCATTTGGCTGTACGTACAATTGAAATCCAGCATTGGGTGGCATGGAATTAACTCTTCCCAGTTACAAAATGTAATTCACAAATTCTGTTTTCTGGTAATTAGCACTTTTCCCCCTTGTATCCATATGTAAAAACTAGGAAAACTATCCCTACTGACCAATGATGAGCTTGTTTATATAGTGCCTAGCACAGTGAGGCCCCAGTCCCCAACTGTAGCCTGTGGATAGAAATTAAAGCCTATAATAGAAATAAATAACAATCATCTTAGCTGTTATAGAAGCATCTGTTTTATATGACTTCTGCAATAGTAGTTATTTTTTCTTTCCTCAAAGTGATGTGGCTCTAATGATGAAGTCTCCACTGAGGTCCCTTGAGACATTTTATTATATTAATGGGGTGATCAATTACATTTCTTTTTCTGAATGAGATTTTGAAGAACAGTTCGTAAGAAACTTATGAGTCAACACTATCCTACCTGCTGTGTAATAATGAAAGAGGCATAGTGGGTGTCTGTGCACTTAGGGGGAGTAAGGCTAGTGGTCCCAGTGAAAGCACTGAAGATAAACATATATAAACTCTCTTTAATAAGTAACTCTCCTACTCTTTTTGCTTATTTGGTTAGTAATCTTGATGATTCTTTCCTATGGTATCTGACTCGGCTGCTGGTGAGGCATTATGATTTATGGTGTCACAGTGGATTATGGCCTCTTGATGTAAGCCAGAAGCAGGAGGTGGAAGGGGACAGTATGTTCTGAGACAGTGGGTTTTTTGACTCTCCAATATTAAATCAAGGTAGAATTAACAGAAAAAACAAAACAAAACATTTTTTTAATTATCAGACATAACACTCCACTGTATTTTAGGTAGCTTATGCCCTTGTCATCTGGTTTGCATCTCTCATTTCTCTGTTAAGTATCGGAGGGGTAGCTGTGTTAGTCTGGATCTGTAACAACAACGAAGGGTCCTGTGGCATCTTATAGACTAACAGAAAAGTTTTGAGCATGAGCTTTTGTGAGCACAGACTCACTTCATCATCATCTGCATCTGATGAAGTGAGTCTGTGCTCACAAAAGCTCATGCTCAAAACTTTTCCGTTAGTCTATAAGGTGCCACAGGACCCTTTGTTGCTGTTACATTTCTCTGTTGTTATTCCATTCGCATTTTCCCACTACTATAAAGTTGTTTGGGTGATCTTTATTTTATAGCACCAGTTGTGCAACCTACCTAACAGAAACAAAAGTTTTAAAAAACTTCTCTTGCATTGGATTATGTCAAACTACATTGAATTGTAATATGCCACACAGGTTGACAGACTACAGCATAGTTTGGGATCATATGCAGTGTATAAAACAGTTGAGGAGGGAAAAGGCTCTTATGAATGAGGCATATATGAAGTATGGCGCTGATACAATTCTCTTGGGAGACAACAGGAAGTCCTGTGGCACATTATAGACTAACAGATATTTTGGAGCATAAGCTTTTGTGGGCAAAGACCTGCTTATTTGCCCACAAAAGCTTATGCTCCAAAATATCTGTTAGTCTATAAGGTGCCACAGGACTTCTTGTTGTTTTTGAAGATACAGACTAACTTGGCTACCTCTCTGATACTTGTCTCTTGGGAGAGTTATCAATGGGAGCTGAATCAAGAGTTATAACAGCAGAGGACTGTGTGTCCTTTTCTCCCTGGAATGGCTGAACTCCATGACTTTCAGAGGATACTGCCACATTTGGGATCATCACTAGAAATGCTTCAATCTCATTCACTCCTGTGAGCTTCTCCTGTGACACCAAACCGCCTCCTCTTCAACTGCAGCAAGAGTTGGCATATCCACTTTTAGTTGTCCCCATTGGGTATTTCCTACTCCTCTGATGTTGGAGCAGGGGATAATTAGAAAGTGATAATTCCTTTAAAGTCAGCATTTAACACCTAGCTGTCAAGTGGTAACTGCTGCATTCCAAGGGATCTAGCCCAGTGTGACACATTTGCAGTGGAATGAAACTTTGCCATAAGTGGAGTGGAGCTTCACTGCAGATTAGTGAGTTAGTTGACTGGTATTGATACAATGAGACTGGCACTCCACTGCTGGATAGTAACAAAGAGGAAGCCGTGCTAGTCTATACACTATCAAAACAAAAAGCAGTCAAGTAGCACTTTAAAGACTAGCAAAATGGTTTATTAGGTGAGCTTTCGTGGGACAGTCCCACTTCTTCAGACCATAGCCAGACCAGAACAGACTCAATATTTAAGGCACAGAGAACCAAAAACAGTAAGCAAGGAGGACAAATCAGAAAAAGATAAGGTCCATTAGGTCCAGTGATGGTATTTCCAGATGGTATATCTTCTCTGGAGATACCATCACTGAACCTAACCAGGTTGCTCACAGAATCACGGGCACTTTCTCATGCTCCTCTACTAACATCACATATGCCAGCATGTGCCAACAATGCCCAGATGCTTTGTATATTGGACAGACTTCTAACTCCCTTAGACAAAGGGTCAATGGGCACAAAACAGACATCAAAACACTCCAGATCCACAAACCAGTAAGTCAACATTTTAATGGAATGGGGCATTCTGTCAATGACCTAAAGGTATGTGTGTTACTGAAAAGGAATTATCGCTCCGTTTTGGAAAGAGAAACATCTGAGCTGGCTTTTATATTCAAATTCGGCACATTAACACATGGTTTAAATCGTGATGGGAACTTTGTGAGTCACTATAGGGGCTTGTCTGCATACTTGGCTCAATCTAATTCTTGACCTTCCCCCCCACCCCTCCACTCTCTGATTTGCTCACCTTGATTATCTTTTTCTGATTTGTCCTCCTTGCTTACTGTTTTTGGTTCTCTGTGCCTTAAATATTGAGTCTGTTCTGGTCTGGCTATGGTCTGAAGAAGTGGGTCTGTCCCATGAAAGCTCACCTAATAAACCATTTTGCTAGTCTTTAAAGTGCTACTTGACTGCTTTTTGTTTCCACTGCTGGAGTTTCTCTGCAGTCCTTATGCATCCTGATCCATAAGTAGGATCTGCAGTTATTTTATCAATGAGAATCAAGTCAGAAGCACTACTGAATAATTAGTTTGGTAGTTTGGCCTAGGGGATAAGGCTTTGTACTAAGATTCCTGGGTTCTGTTTCCAACTCTGACACCAGTCTTCTGATGCAAGTCACTTTGCCTGTCTGCACCTAATCCTCCCTTGTATGAAATGGGAACAATATCCCTTGAGACCTACTGATGAAATGCCCTGTATAAGAACTAGGTATTGTTATTATTAAATGAAGCATTTCCCCCTGTAGGTATAGGTAGTTCATAATGCATATTTATTTTGCCTATTTATTTTTGTACATGGTAATTTGGGTACACTTGAATAGAGCTTTCCTTTTCTGGTTATTATTTATGTCTGAAATGATGAAAATTCTTTCCTTTAGAAACAGAAAATTTGAGGAAGTGAGCCAAAATAGCAGCTTGTCTTCTAGGCAATGGGGATTGCAGCTGTCAGAAACTGTGTTCAACAGAACCATATATCTTTCAAAGTGTAAGACTTTTCTTTTGGCTACAATAATTTATTTTGCTTTGAAATGATGGAAATAGCCTCCTTTGAAAGCACATAGTTTTTCTGGTTTTTCTTTGTTTGTAAAAGTTCATATCACATATTGGTCAACCAATTGCTTTTTTTCCCCAGATGTGATTGTTAGAGATAGGAAATTAATTCCTTGTATACCACCAATATTTCTTTATATATTTATTTAAAACACTAATAGCTTGATATGAGGTTTTAATTTCTGGTCAGAAAGTGCCAAAATGCCACCAGAAAAATAAGATACCCCCACTGCTTCCTGAATGATAAAGAAGATTAATTGGTATCCTACATCTTTCACCCTGCTCTCACACAAATCCTTGCTTCTCTCTAGTCAGGATACTCCATCATCCACTCACTTTGTACAATCAGGTTGAGAAATGTGGCCTTCAACTCTTTCTTCTCACCTTCCAGAATCTTCAAGGCAGGCTGAATGACCACTTCCATGGAAGGAACTTGGTGGTGGTCTTGGACAATGCCTCTCCAAGGAGCCATCTTCTAGGAAGGTGGGTGTCTTTCCTCTCTCTGATTCCTGCATATTTGGGGGCCAAGATATACCAGGCTGTGCTGGATGAGAGCTGAAAATCCATGTTCTCAAATTCTAGGTAGAGCCCCTGAGCATTAAAATGTCAGTGAATAGTCAACAGCAGGACTCAGGGAACCAGTAAGATGTTACTACAGAGAAGGGATGTTGGGCTGGCCTTCTATATCAATAGAAATGTCTTTCTGGAAACTGGAGGTGGGCTGAGGATGACTATTGGCTATCTCTCCAAGAACCAGGAAGAATGAGTGTAGGATCATCTCTTGAAGTTGTCAAATTGGGGAATTTCAGTTTCCATGAATGCCTTTCTCCCCACCCAGAAGTTGGCAAAGCATTTGGATGAGAAAGAATATTTTAGAGGAAAAAGATCCTCTAGAAAAGGAGGGAAGTTTTTTGAGATAAGGAATGGTTACCTAGTTTGGAGAGTGGAGCCCCCTCCTCCAGTGGTTTGGGTGCTGCAGCTGCAATTAGAACATTTGGGAGCTATGCCCATTTCTAATAGATGCTCTGTATTATCAAGTCTGTCCCCACCACTCTGACACTTTGGGCATGTCTACACTAGAGAGTTTTGTAGACAAAACTCGCAGAGTGCCTACGCACAAAATACACTTTGTTGACAGAAACTGTCAACAAAAAAGCTGTGTACGTGCTCTGGGGGGTTCAAAAGATCAATTCGCTTTTATGTGTAGACAGGATCTGTTAACAAAAGTTTTGTCAGAACATCTCTTCCGACAGTAACTTCTGTAGACAGATACCTCTGAGGCTACATCTACAGTAGAAACATCTATCTACAGAAGTTACTGTCGGAAGAGATGTTCCGACAAAACTTCTGTCAACAGATCACATTTACACACAAAAGCAGATGGATCTTCTGATCCACTCTGTCAACAGAAGGGCCTTACCAGAGCGTCTACATGGCTTTTTTGTTGGCAGTTTCTGTCAAAAACCCCACATTTTGTGTGTAGATGCTCTTCAAGGTTTGTTGAAAAAAACCCAGTTTTGTTTACAAAACTCTGTAGTGTAGATATAGCCACAGTGCAGAAGGTGGGGTCGTGCAAGAGACCTTAAAAATACCTTCCCTCTATAGACATCTGCTTAAAAGCTTCCCAAGGTCACAGATTTACCTGATTCTGGGAGGTAGCTGGCACCATGCACGCGAGAAAACCCCTCTTTAGACTCCCGGAAGACACACTTGGCATGCCTTCCTGTGGGGTACCCTCAGGCTCTTAACTGTCCCTTAAGAGAGGGCTTTAAAACAAAGAGAGGTAAAAAAAAAATGAACTGCAATCTCTGGTAGATGACTTTTCAGTCTTAGGCATGCATAGACACAGAACTTTCTCTGGGACACAGGAATCAAATTATTGCCTTAAAAAGTGATTGTTAACAAAACAAAAAGATATACTTGATAAAGCACACTTGATTGCTAGGTGTTACAGAGCATCTAAAAAAGGTAGATTAAAATAACAGAGAATTACTTCCCTGGGATTCAGTTTAAAAGTTATAGTGCACATGGCAGGTACATCAGCCAGCCTGAGAAGTCCCACACCAAACCCAAAATGAAAAAATAACCTGAGCACATCTGTCATGAATGAATGCAAGGAAGGGATTAATCTCTCCTATCATACTTGAATCCCAGGTGAGCCAATGGGAGTGACTTAATTCTGTTTAAACTGAGAACAACTGCAGTTCCTAGGACTTTAGTCTCTGCATACAGCAGGGAAAAAGACCCATTGGGAAATGTCTCCCAGGTAACTGGAATGAAAAATCAGAAATATCATGACCATCACAAAATCAGCCATAGACCTCATCTACACTTGCCCCCAACTTCGAAGGGGACATGGTAATCAGGCTGCCAGGAGATTACTAATGAAGTGCTGGGGTGATCAGATTAGTTTTTTCTTTTGGGTTTCGTGTGGGGCTTCTCAGGCTGGTTGATGTACTCCGTAAAGGCACTTCAAAGTAGCACAGGCACTTCAAAATGCCTGTGGCTACACGCATGCCAGCACTTTGAAGTTTGACACTTTGAAGTTGCTGGGGGGGAAGAATTAGCCTAATGAAGTGCTGCATATTCACCGTAGCACTTCATTAGTAATCTCCCATCAACCTGATTAACATGCCCCCTACAAAGTTGGGGGCAAGTGTAGACCCAGCCATAGAGATGTAAATAAAAGAGAAATGTATAGTCAGATGCATTCAGGTTATGTTTTATTTTAAATTTGGTTGGACTCCTCTGCTCTGTATTCACTCTTGTGCTGTTGTTTGACTTGATATTTTCCCCTGTAACTTTTAAACTAAATTCCAGGGAAATATTTTTCTCTGCATGCAGCCTATGATTTATTTCCTCTTGTTTTGTGGATAAATCTCTGTTTTTAAGTAATTGATCTGATTTCTATGTTCTGAGAAGAGTCTGAGCCTCAAACCAAATGGTCAGCTATTGAAAGACAGGGCTTTTGTGTCCAAACTCTCTCCTGAAGGGGGATTAAGAGCTTGGGGTACCCCACAGGAAGATGTCCAAGTGTGTCTTCTTGGGATAGTTTTTTTTTTTTTCCTCATTCAATGGTGGCAGTGAAACTACCCCCAGGGCCAGGGAATCTGTGACCCTGGGGAGTTTTAAGGTAAAGCCTGTTTACAGGAAAGGTGTTTTTCAAGTCTCTGCGGGGCCCCACTTTCTGCATTTGGAGTGTGGGGCTGGGGAAGGGACCCCTGACAATGTCTGACTAAACATTTCCTTTCTACTCACATGTCTGTTATTCCAAGACTTCTTTCGAGGCCTGGGTAATTTTGAAAATTTCAAGCCTGGTTCAGCTTAATCCATTTCTGTCTCTCTCCTGTGGCCACACAGAAGACTTTCTCAGCAGGTAACTGCTTTAATTTAAAAATCCCCCTGTCTCTTCTCATGGGCTCACCTGGCTTCATGCCAACAAGGAACCCCCTGTCTCTGGATTTAATCCATTACAGGCATTAATTCATGACATATGTATTTACATGGCAGTCACTGTACCTTCAAAGTCTTCATAGAAATAATTAGACAAGAGTGAGGTTTTTGGCAGGCTCTTGCTTTCAAGTCACTGTCTCAGTTATGTCTGTGGAGGAAGTCTGTATATTGATTAATAAATTTTGACCCAATGATTTAGTTATATTTTAATGTTTTTGTGGCAGATAAAAAGCATCATTGGGTACCATTTGACTGTGCTAAAATGGCAATGAAACAAGAACTGCATATTATAAAATAACTGTTGCTTCCATCTTCAGCTTTCCTTTTTTCTTAGAAAAAAGTTGGACACTGTTTTCCTACTTTATTATACCAGGCTGAATATATCAATAGGAAGAATCTTATTCTCTGTGAAATCATACAGCTGTATAGAGCTGCAAAGAAGGGAAGGTAAAAAAAATCCTTCCGCAATAGAAAGTGTAGGTAGGTAGAGTAAGGCTGTCTCTGCAGGAATTGGACTAAGATACCATAGGGGGCACTGTGGCCCAGCACAAAGACTCAAACTTTTCATAACACATTTTGTTATGAAACACATTTTGTTTCAGAACACATCTTAACAGAGATGTTGTCTCATGGATACTTCCCATCCCATATGCTCATACTCCAAACGTTTGCGGAAGAAGAGTCTTCTGGAAGGGGATTTCCTTTGGAAGGACCCCTGTGTCCTTCTGAAAGAGCTCCATCTACATGGCAGCATTGCTTCTGGAAGAGGATCTTTGCAAGTGAGATCTTGCGGGGCTATGCTAATAAGGAGTGATTTTAATTCACACTTCATTAGTATCTTGCACTCCGCTCATTACCATGACCCTTCAGGAAGGTGGGGCAAGTGTAGACATGGATTTAGAGTCAGTTCTGTGGAGTCACTATATATTTACACTGGTGTCAGGGTAAGATTTTGTGCACAAATATATGCCAACTGTTTGACAAATTAAAGAAATCAAAAAGCTGATAGCATTTTTCAACTATGAACTTCAGAAAGAAGACAATATAAAGTCTAGTTATTTTGGTGTCAATTCTGCAAGCTGATCCATGTGGACACACCCTTGCAGTATGGAGATCAAGTGGGCTCCATACAGTCACAAGTGTCTATAGAAACTTTCAGGATTGGAGGTTTAGACTGTAAACTCTTCGGCTGCATGGACTGAACTTCTCTGGTTGGAGGGCACCTAGCGCATCAGAGATGCTACTGGAAACAAGTAATTAGTATATTTAATTATAGTTCTTGTGGGATCGTTAAAAGTGGATTGTTATAAATATGGTAATAAAGCTGAAATTTTGTTATATTTGGAACAAGGGCTCTTGGTTATATTGGGATTTTATTTATTTATTTATTTATTTTTGATGCTAATTATAGTGCCTTACCTTTAAGCAATGTGGCTAAGCTGTGTCTACATGTGCAGTTAATTTTGAAAATACAGGTCTTCTTTTGAATGAACTTAGGGAGTGTCTACATCTACTTTTGAAAGGAAATCGGAGGAACGCAGTTCAGACTTCAAAAACTGGACTCTGATCTCATATTAGGAAAAGCACCCCCTTCCAAAATTCTCTTTCAAAAGAAGGTACGTGTAGATGCCCCATGGCCCACACTTTCAAAAGAGGAGTCTACCATGATGCCAGCCGGCTGGAGCACAGAGACGCTCCGGCCCGTAGCAGCAGGGCTCTATGACTCCGCATCTATCTGCTCTTAAAGCTGCATGGACTCAGAACAGCTCCCCACCACCCATTGTCCTGGACACAGCTGCAGACCAGTCTGAGGAAGAAGCTCAGGAGGATCCAGGACCAGAGAGCCACAGCCAAGGGCTGGACACCACCCTGGAGTGGTTGAGTGGGGGGTACCTCGTGACTGACATGCCAGCAAGGTGACCGGGAGCTGGGCATCACCGGAGTTCATTGAGAGACCCTCTGGCTAGTTCATAATGGAGCGCACACCCTGGCTAGTGGGGCAGGGGAGGCACAGCTGCCAGAGGGCCACACACAGGCCTAGTGGTCCAGTCCCAGACACCTTCCGGCTGGCCATGGCCCCCAGCACACCATGATGCCTGCTGGTGACAGCCAGCACCTGGTCCCATGAACAGCTCCGTGCACCGCAAGTGCAGCAAGAGGTAGGTGGGGCTGGACCACACCCAGGAACATTCCCACTTGGGCAGGGAACCTCTGCACACCACCTATAACCCATTGATGCCATTTTTGTGTTATCCTCTAGGGTGGGTGTTGTCCCCTGGGGCACGGCCCTGAGGTTCCTGATCAGGGACTGTAACGCCTCCTTCTCTCCTTTCAGCTGCACCATTTGAGGGCTGGCAGAGTTCCACACGCTCCGTGGTCCCAGAGAGCCCCCTGGAGGTTGTGGAGAGGGACCAGGAACCTCCATCAGCACCACCATGCTAGGCCCACAACTGGAGACTGCAGTGGTGTTTGCAGGAGGACACTGTCAGCCTCTGCCAGGCCAAGGTGGTGGAGTGATGCCTTTGGATGAAGGAGGCTGACCTGATCTGGTGGAGGGAGGCCTGGGACTGCCTACTGTCCTGCTAGAGTGCATACATAGGACCCTCCAGGACCATATGCCTCCTCTTATGCCTGGAGGTCAGGGTGCAGAACATCCTCCAGGTGATGGGTGCCTGCTGCGCCCTCCACAACCTTGTGAAGGGTTAAAGGAATGCTTTCATCCAGGGGACGGTGGCCAGGCAAAGGCATTCCTCTTACCCTTCACAAAGTTGTAGCGAGAGCAGCCGGCATAAGAGGAGGCACTGCCACTGCCCCTTCTGGAATCCAAAGTCCCACTCTACAATGTTACAGGCCTGGTTGAAGTGGGTGTTGAAGGCCTTCTGGGTGGGGCTGAGGAGGCCTATATAGGGCCAAATGAGCCATGGCTGTGGGGGGTAGACAGCATCCATCACTATGCACAGTAGCATCGTAGTGTCCCCAACTGGGAGCTCCCACTGGGGGATATAGGTCCCAGCCTCCATGCAGTGACACAGGCCAAAATTCTGGAACACCCGATTGTCATGTTTTTGGCCGTTCAGTTCACATAGATGTCCATGAACCGGCCTTTGTGATCCACCAGGGCCTGGAGGACTGCTGAGTGGTAGCCCTTGCAGGTGCTTGTCCTCCATTGTCCTGCATGCTGGGCTCTGCTTGGCTTTCAGTAGCTCTGCAGGCCTTGGATTGTGCAGGATGGGGGTGTTTGGGAGGCGCCCTTTAAGGAAGTGGCTGGCTGCAGGCCCCAGAAGGACTTGGCAGCCACACAACCCCATCTGTGGCGTCTCTGGCTCCATTCTTTCTAAAGCACTCATAGCCGTGTGGATGCTCCTTTTTGAAAGAATGGAGCGGTCTTTCCAAAAGGTGTATTGAAGGTTTGATCTTCTTTTGGTCTGTAGTCACATGCTTTCAAAAGGTTAAATTCGATTGCTGTCATTTGATTTTTTAGCCTTTCAAAAGAGAGCGCCTGTGTAAACACAGCTCTAGTGAGCATTTAATATAATTTACAAGTGGCTTTTGTTTCCTTCAATTCTTATTTTAAGTAAATAACTTTATTAAAAAATGTGGCTAATAAATTGGTACATTATAGTTTGCTTTAAACAGTGTTGATTATACAATGAGGGAACTAAAGTGTGTGCTTCCAAAATACATGGATAACAAGGAGTGCTAACACTTTGGTTAAGGCAGCTCTTAGCACCTTACACAAACTCTGATTGCCTTTCTTTTCTGCATTTGGGGAGAAGAGGGCATGTTTATTTTTCTTCTTACTCTATCTCCTTTTGTGCTTGTTCATTTGCTAGGTGCATAAAAGAAAAGAGGTCACTTGTGCACATGGGATAAAGAGGTATTATGAATTCCAGAGTGTTTGCTTCATTGGAAAAAGCACACAGAGTAAGAAAGCACAAAACCAAAATGTGTGAATTTCTAAAGAATACTGTGCCAACTGTTTTAGAGGGGTTTTCCTTACCTGTAGCAGTTTTATTCACTTGGGAGAGTACTGCATTCAAGATATTCTTTAATAGTATGCTGGCTGCTATTTAGTTTTAATAAATTTAATCCTTTATATCAATGTAATATTCTTTAGACAAGCACTTCCAAGACAGATTAGAACTCAATTTAAGGGGATTAAAAGCTTCTCTTGCTAAAAACAATGATTCAGATGGGAAATCCACTTATTTATGTCAATTTCAGTGGAATAGGTTTTTGTCTTTCATGTGTTGCTACCGCTTAAAGAAAGCCATGCTTTCACCATGACTACAGTCTTTCTGGCTCTACTTTGCATACATGGTAATGTCTATTTCATTCAGGACAGTAAGCCATTTTGGGGAAGTTTGATGGCTTCCTTAAAACTGAGAGAGACCTTTTTCTTTCTGATTTTGAAAACAATGGGTCTAGTATCTTAAAAGTACCACTCCCCATTGTAAGATGTACAGAGAAAATGTCTCTGTCATTTTTCCTACTTTGCTGTAACAGGCTGAAAACACCTATAAGAAGACTTATTTTCTATGAAGTCCTATAGGGTCTGAGAGTTATATGCAGGCAAAACTTTCACAATTGCAACTATATAGGAAGCTGTAGGTAGGTAGAATAAAGATCCCTGTGCTGGCATTGGGCCAAGACATCAGAGCTCTACAATAATGTGAGACAGGGAGGCCAAGTACAGGGATTCTCAAACATTTTCATCATAACTCATTGCGGCATCTTAACAGAAAAATAGTCTCATAGTCATTTCTATTCCCATATGTGATCACACAGACCCTTCTTAGCTGCAAACCACAACAGCTCTTTCTGCTCCTATTCACTATCTTGATAGTGTGGTAACTGCAACTGCTTACACATAAGGGTAAAACCAGGAAAAATAACGTAACTTAGTTGTCTTTTAAGGCCAATATTCATGTTTAGAGTCATACCAAAGCAAAGAAGATAAAATGTAACAATTCTCAAGCAGTACACTCTGCCCAGAAGCTATCAGATCCTAGCTTATTTAAATTGCCTTTAGTATACTGTACAAGCAGGTTCTGCTCAAACTTGTTCTCTATATACAGTTCTTATATAATAAGGACCCCGATTCCACACCAGAGGCTTGAAATACCTTGAATTTCCACCAGTTTCAAGCCCTAAAGATTATCAGAGAGTTCTCAATTAGAGCTGAAAGAATAGTAGGAAGAGATAACTGACTATTCATTCAGTTTTTAAAGTGAATTTCAAACTGACAATGTCTGCCAACCTTTAACATTACCTTTCTCTGAAATTTTGTTATCACAAGTACTTGAGAAACCTGAACTTATTTACCTACAGCAGTTTTCACTGCCAACAAAATTCTGTGTTTTGGGCTTGGCTATTGCAATGTCCCAAGCAATCAGCAGAGAGTAGAAAAGAACCCCAGGGAAGAAGGGTCATGCTTTTTTAACCAGTGGGCCTATTTTCCCCAATCTGTTTTTCTCTGTGTTACAAACTGTAGGGCTCCACTTTCAGAGAAACAAAACAAAACAGGAAGCAGGCTCTAAAAAAATTGACCTTATCTGAAGAAGGAGTTTAAGATATAATGCAGATCAGTCTTGAGTTTCTGAAAGACTAGGAGGAAAGAAAGTATGCCTGTCAATTTTCTCTTTCCAATGCATACTGGGAAGGGGTGGAGAGACTGGGGCACTATACAAAAGCATTTTATTAAGCGTTCAGGGGAAATTACCACTTAAAGGAGCTTTGGAAAAGAAAATGAAGGTGGGGAAAGGATCCCAAATTTATGAGGGATGTCTTAGGCTGGAAAGTAGCTTGCTGGCAATTTTTTGAAGAACTCTTTAGGAGCTAATATCACTAACTGAAATGGGGAGCTGGATGGGCTAGCTCAGTGGTTTGCCCTTTGGCCTGCTAAATCCAATGTTATGAACTCAACCCTCAAGGGGGCCATTTAGGGATTGGGGCACATTGATTAAAATTAAAAAAAAAAAATCTGTCAGGCATGGCAATAGGTTCTGCTGTGAGGGCAGGGGACTGGACTTGATGACCTCTGAAGGTCCCTTCCAGCTCTATGAGACATGGATAGATATATTACCATAGAAAAACTATTTTAGCTTCTAATATAAGGAAGACGTTGGAAGAAATCTTCACAACCAAGGTTTCACCCCTTAGAGTTTAAGAAACTACTATGTGTTCTCTTTTAACTTGCTGTTTTTGGTGTCCAGTATATCCTTGACTTGCAGTGGCTAGAGATTTGTAAGAGATTAAATCAAGGAACAAACAAAATAAACCATCTCATGTAACTGACAGCGCAGAGCAAATTTTAGGACTACAAATCTTCATGCATGATTTGCAAGCCAAGTATTTGCAGAAGAACTATTACATTTGAGGATTTCGTAATCTGTGGGGAAGTTTGTTTAAAAATACACAGTTAGTTCAAAGGCAGAAAATAAATTCTTTTAAAATTATTTGCTCAGGTCTATTTAATACTAATATTTTCATGAGACCTGTATATTACACATTGCCCATTTATTTCTCAGTTGTATTTTACAGCCACAGCAAATCCTTGAGATATGCACACACTAGTTGCTCATGTCCTGAGTTAACGTGAGTGCCACCCCGACAGGAGCATGAAACTGCTCCTCTCAAGGACAACAGCCTGACTCAACTGCAGCCCCAACAGGAAACCGCTGCTCAGCGGCAGCAGCCGCGAGTCAGGCTGCCGTCCCCGACAGAAGCATGTTCCCAGTCCCCAGAATGGCGGGGAGCTGGGAACCAGGCAGCAGCCTGGCTCCCAGCTCCCCTCTGGTTGCATAGCTGGGAAACTGAGTAGGGCAACAGCCCTGGTTAGTTTCCTGGCTCCAAGGAGTGAAAGGGAGCCAGGCTGCCCCTGGTTCCTAGCTCCCCTCCACTGGCTGGAGCTAGAAAGCTGGCAGCCTGGTTCCCATCTCCTCTGGACTTGCACGAAAATACAAGTTGCACAGGGGTTGCAGAACCACAACCCCTGCATAACTTGAGGGTTTACTGTATTATAAGGTTTTATTGTAAATTAAGCAACTGAAGGGAATCCAACTTCAATGGACATAAGTTGTATTTTAGTACCTGCATCGATAATATGTTACTAAATATTGTCATTTCAGGCAATCCCTTCTTCGCCCAACATTTTATTTAAATATTTTGTTATTTAAGGGAAGTTCAAAATAATTTCTAGTCTACCCTTCTGCAAGAAAATATTCTGTGAAATATTGTATATGTAAGTGAGTCTCAGTGCAATTTACTTTCTCATGAGCTAACTAATGTTCAGTCATTAAATTACTCCTTTTGGACCCCTGATATTATAGGATCCACTGTCTGGTTTCTATCATGGGGGTAAAATATTGTTCATGTTGCCACCCTAGGCATTGCTTCTCTGACTGAATCTCAGAACATCAGAAAGGGCATAGGATACGTTTTCAAAGCAATGCTCAAGGATTTAGTTGCATGACTCCGATTGATATTCAAAGGGGCTGCACAGCAAATGCTTTGTATTAACTTTGAACTCCATGTATTCCTCTAGTGTATGGAAAGGGGCTGGTAGACTGGTAGATAGAAATAAAACACATACCTAATTTTTAAATGCCATGCCCAAACTTAAAAAAAGAAAAAGACACATTTAAACTTTTTACAAATCATCACACTCGGTGAACTTATAACTGCCAGCAGGATATCTACAATGAAGATATATATATATATATATAAAACACAGTGTTTGTGAAATACTCATGTCTTGGTGTACTATATTATGTCACTTAAAAACTGATTATCAACTTTGTAGCTTATGGACAAAACACATAGGATTTCTTATCTGAGAGAAAAAAACATTCAAAAGTAAGATGAAGATTTTGGCTAAAATTTCACTGGAATATGTCAAGTAAAAATGTGGCTCATTTTCGTTGGCAAATATTGGGCTGTCAGAGGCTCTTCAAAAATTGTTTTAATTGAAGTTCCATGAAAATCTGAGGAGTTCATCTTGAGTTCATCTCCCAAACCCATCCTGATTTCATTAAACATCTGATCTTTCTTTACTTGCCAATAAAAAATATTTATTATCAGTATCTGCTTTGTAACTATATTTTTTTAGGCATTGTCTCATCTATTTATTAAAGCTGAAACCTACTTCTTCCATGTCAAGACAGAACCATTGGGCATGGGGAGGAAGAAGCATAAAATGGACGGGGAGATTAAATGCACTCCCAGATTTGGGCTCAGTATGTGGGGCTACTGAATGACCTTTCAGTCCCTTCCCACCATCTATCCTATAGGCTGGATTAGTAGCTGCAGATGCTTTTGCATCAACTGTTTCATGTTGGAGCCACTAGATCCACATCTCCAAAGCCAACTCTGGGCTAGTAGATCCAGTGAATTCAATGGAAGTACAATGTTACACACAGAAGCTTATGTTATGGCCCAGAATATGCTACTGTGGATGAAGGGTGTGTAGATGTTTCTGTGTGTCATCTGTTCTACTAGCAGGTCTCCCTGTTGGTCTTAATTACACTAGAAAGGACATACACTGGATACCCACATGAGAGGTGATTTTTTTTACCTTTAGTCTTGTTTACACTGGGAATTTACCCCCAGTTCCAGGAAGGGGGCAGCCACCAGCATAACTGCAGCAAAGTAAACCTGTGGCTATACTAGGGATGAATTTTGAAATGAAGTTCAAAAGCAGGAGACATTTTGAAATTTGCCACAGAGCGACTACACACAAATAGCGCCTTTTGAAATTAATTTAGGAAGAACAGAGCCAGCCTTTCAAAATCATTGCTCCATTCCCGTGTTGGGACAAGTGCCTCATTTTGAAATTAATTTTGAAAGGAAACATATAGTCACGCCATGGGCCACTATTTCGAAAAAGCAAGTCCTCCTGGTGCCAGCTGGAGCGCAGAGACAGCTTGGACAGCACCAGTGGGGCACTATGGTTACAATCACCGGATGCTTTTAAAGACGCAAGGACCCAGAAAGACTGTGCTGGAAGCTGAGAGTGTGCTGGCAGCCACAAGCACACATACCTGCAGCCGCATGCCGTCCAGCATCCTCCACGATGAAGGCACAGCATCCACTGGTGCCATGGCCAGCAGTCAGGATCCCTGTACCTCCCAGGGATCCTAGAGCAGCACTCAACAGGGCTCCCAGGATGCCAGCCAGGTTGGGAAAAAAAGGGGCCTGATCTCAATGGAACCTGAGCTTTGGGACCTCCTGGGCCTGTGGGGAGTCGAGGCGGTCTTGCTGCAGACCCAGGGACACAAGTGGAGCACAGCAGCCTTTGGCAACCTCTTCGAGGGCCTGACCACCCAGGGGTAAGAACATAAGAATGGCCATACTGGGTCAGAGCAAAGGTCCATCCAGCCCAGTATCCCGTCTGCCGACAGTGGCCAATGCCAGGTGCCCCAGAGAAGGAGAACAGAAGACAATGATCAAGTAATTTATCTCCTGCCATCCATCTCCTGCCCTTGTACTGAGGGCTAGGGCACCATACTTTACCCCTGGCTAATAGCCATTTATGGACCTAACCTGCAAAAATTTATCGAGCTCTTTTTTAAACCCTAATAGAGTCCTGGCCTTCACAGCCTCCTCCGGCAAGGAGTTCCACAGGTTGACTGTGCGCTGTGTGAAGAAAAATTTCCTTTTATTAGTTTTGAACCTACTACCCATCAATTTCATTTGGTGTCCCCTAGTTCTTGTATTATGGGAAAAGGTAAATAATTTTTCTATGTTCACTTTCTTCACACCATTCATGATTTTATATACCTCTATCATATCGCCCCTCAATCGCCTCTTTTTCAGACTGAAAAGTCCCAGTCTCTCTAGCCTCTCCCCATATGGGACCTGTTCCAAACCCCTAATCATCTTAGTCGCCCTTTTCTGTACCTTTGGGTTCCTCTCCCAGATGCCTGAGTAAGTCCAGTCAAAGGCAAAGGAGCTGTGTCAAGCCTACTACAAGGCCAAGGACACAGCCAGGCAGTCGGGGGCAGTGCCTGCCAGGTGCCCTATTATGATGAACTTGTGGGGGAAGGGAGGCAGGACCCCTGGATAAGCTCCTGGGCATGGCAGAGCCAGAAGAGGTTGAGGAAGCAAAGCCAGGACCCTCAACAGCACCACACACCTCTGGACTTGGAGCCCGAGCCAGATGACAACAAGGAGCGGTCCACTGAGGAAACCCTGGTCATAGCTGTTCCATCCCGGTTGACCAGCCAAGCCACCTCTAGCCAGGCCTCCCCCAAGCATCTTGAGGCACTCTCAGGTAGAACCTGTGTATTTTGGACACCCTAGGATATGTGGTGGTGGGGGTGCCTGCCTTCCACCACTGCTGGCATTGGGCCACTCACACAGTGATGGGCCCAAGACACCAGGGACAGCTATGGTCCCCATCCCCAGGAGAGGCCTGTGCAAGGCCATCAGCAGCTGAGCCTGTGTATAGCCACACTGGGCATATGGCATGGGAGGACATGAGAAGACCTGGGCCAGCATATGTTCCACTCATGGTGGGACCCCTCTGTGCCTGGGATTCCTCAGGACCTCCACTCCAAAGGGCAGGGAGGGCTGGCTGACATGGGGCAGGCACTTCTCCATGTGGCATGATAGCACAGCCAACAGGGTTCCCCCTCTTCCCTTACGTCTTCACAGCTCCAGCATCTGGGGGCCAGCCCAGCCCCATTGATGTCCCAGGGAGCCTTGCAGCAGCTAGTGATGGGGATAGGGTGCCACCCACCCTGAGGATGGTGTGCTGTGCTGGGAGGGCACGCCATCACACCCTCCAGCAGGAGGTCACCATAGCTCATATGGCTGATTGTGTGGGAGCAGAACCACCTCCTGTGGGAGTGGCTCTCAATGGAGCAGGGGGCCTGGGATCAGGTGGTGGGCACCCTTGACACCCTCACCCAGGCCATTTCCACCCACCTGGCCCAGGATCCTGCTCCATCCTCCTGCAGGCCCTGCCCTTACTGCCCTCCTCCCACCCTGCCGCTTCCTAGCTGATAGGCAGGAATTCAGGTGGTGGCTGCTGGTGAGTGTGTGCACCCTGGACACAGATCCTCCCATGCCCCCTTCTCCCCACTGAGGCTGATGTTGCCACACCCCTGCCATGTCCCTACCACCCCGTGGTCTTGGCCCCATCTCTGCCCCGCAGGGGTCCCCAGACCCAGGGCAGTCATGGTTCCCATGAGTGCTGCGGCTCCCATCCCCCCATGCCAGTCAAGGATTAAGGCTCTCCCAGCCCCAGACTACCCTCTAAGTTTGCTTGCCCTCACTCCCACTCCGGGGCCTCCCTTATACAGAGTTCTCCTCCCTCCTGCCTCGTATATAGTTGGTTTGTAGAACTCAAAGAGTTACACAGAGTGAGTTAAGGTTCAGTAGAATGTTTATTTTCCTATGTAAGTGGTGTCCCTCATGAATTGTAGGGGAGTGGTGAGGTGTGCATGTGCGGAAGGAGGTGATGGCAGGGGAGTGGTGAGGGGTGGGTGTGTGAGACAGAGTTCATGGGGGGGGTGCCTGTTGGCTGGCCACTGCAGCCCCCAGGTAAAGGCCTCCCAGAGGACCTCCCTCACACACACTCCATCCCAGTGTATCATCCAATGCACCATAACAGATGTGGAAGCCCAGCTCTGTGTAGCCTGCCATAGCAGCATCCACGTCCCTGCTGTTTATAACCTCAACGATCTTCATGGGATGGAGGGCAAAAGTGCCCATGACAATGTGGTGGTGTGCTCAGGGACAGCCCGTCTCCTCTCTGGGCCCTCTCCCTCACCCCTCCCAGGGCCGTCTCCCCTGTCCCTGTGGTGGGTGTGTGACCCAGGCTGGCTTACCTCCAGGAGGACCAACCCCGATGGTGGCCTTGCCCACTTGAAACTGCTGGCCAACCAAGTGGTTGCTCTCTGGGGTAGCCAGGTTCCACAGAGTGATGACCACCCTCTTCTCCGGGGGACCGCGGGCTGCATCTGTGTGTCCTGGAGCTGGAGGGCAGGATCAAGCCAGTGTCAGAGCTCCATGAATGTGGCTTTGGTCATTCTAAAAGGACACAGCCAGCATTTGTCATCGCAGTCCCCCATTATGCAACTGTCCCACCACTCACCAACGGTGAGATATCACCAGAGGAGCTGTTGGACCCGAGGAAGGGGAGTGCACAACTTGCACTGGGGTGGGGGCAGCCCGCAAGAAGGCAGAGATGTACCTCGCCATCTGGAGCCACTGCTGGACAGCCACAAGCAGTGTGGCCACAGCCAGGAGGAGTTCCCCATTATGGAGCTCCTGGGTAGCCATGGTAGCAGGGCTAAGCTGAGCTTAGCAGGGTGTGTGCATCCCTCAGCTTGTGCATGGGAAGGGTGTTTGGGAGGGGCCCTTTAAGGGAGCAGCTGGCTGCGACTCCCAGAAGGGCTTATCAGCCATGCTACCCCATCTGCGCCATTTCCTGCTGCTTTATTTCGAAAGGGAGCCTGGTGCTGCGTAGTTGCTCTGTTTTGAAAGGAAGAAGGTCTCTTCCAAAAGAGTGGGTCGAACCCTTGATCCACTTTCTGTGTGTGTTTGCTCTCTTTCAAAAGGCAAACTTTTGGAGTGCGGATTTCAAAATGTTGCCTTTCAAAACTCTGCTGTAGTGTGGCCACAGCCTTGGTGTACAATAGCAAAGCTCCTATATCCCTGGTGCAGTTCATCCTTTCTAGAAACTGGGCTAAGCTGCAGGTCATGGTTTAGAACAATTTAGTCTATCAATCCTGAGGAGTTGCATCATTGCATCTATACCAGAACAGCGAAAGAGGAGTGAAAAGAAGGATCTCCCCAATGTAGAAGAGGCTTTTCCTTTCCAGCTTGGAGATTTTTCTTGTGCTTTCAGAAAAACAGAAACTTCTAATTTCTTTTAATTCAGAAGAAACAGGTTGAATTCACAGCAATCCCTTGACAGGTCAGAGTTTCTAGGGGCAGGTTGCGGAAAAAAGAAAATTCATTTACTTTGTAAAAACGAGAATGGTGGAAGATTGCATGGCTACAACTACACCAGAGAGGTTTTTTCGAAAAAGCCAGGGCTCTTTCAGAAAATCCTGTTGACGTCTACACAAAAAGTGTTTATTTTGATATTAAATTGGAAGAACGCAGCACTTTTTCTGGTGGCCCTCTTCAACTCCTGGATGAGGAAGAGCACCTTTTTCTGAAAGATTCTTTTGGAAAAAAAAAATGCATGTAGACATCCTGGGGCCCTTTTTTTTGAAAGCCCAGTCCTCCCTGGTGCCAGATTTTTCAATCCGCGGTGTTTCCTGGCCGTTTCTTTCCAAAGAGTGGCCTGAGTGTGGCTACTTTCTATTGAAGGAGCGGATCAATTTTTCAATCTGCTCTTTTGTGTGTGGTTGCAATCTTTGAAAAGAAGTTTTTTTGGATGTGATCTTCTAAAAGAACTTTTGAAGGACCACTGTAGTGTAGCCCTAGCCTACAAGATTAGAACAGTTTCAGAAATGATATAAATGGTCTAGTGTAAATCTTAAAATCCAGTTTCACAAGGAATCATGCCTAAAGTTCTGTCAGTTCTAGCTGTAGCGATTTTCCAAATATGGTGTGACCATCTCTTATACCTTCACTTCCTCTTATACCCTCTTCCTTCAGTCCTATTTGATTTGTCAGTTTTGCAATTTTTGTTGTTGTTTTTTTTTTGTGTGTTCTGTGCTTCTAAATGTCAGTCTGGAAATGAAATTGATCTGATGAAGTGGGTCTGTCCCCTGAAAGCTCATCACCGAATAAATCATTCTGTTACTCTTTAAAGTGCTACATTTCTGCTACTTTGTTTTGTTGGAGTACAGAATAACAGGGCTACCTCTCTGTTACATATCTCATGCTATTTATGTAGTCAGATACATACTGTAGTCACGGTTATCAATAACTTACAAGTGTTTTTTAAGTTTATTGGTTATGCGACCTTCTTTGAAAACTCTGTTTGTGTGTGCGTGCGTGTGTGTGTGTGTGTGTGTTCTGCTTTATTGAATCAAAATGCAATGTTTCTGTTAAGAGTCCAGCTGGACCTACCCAACTTTGTTTCATGTATTCAGTACACTCAGAATGCATTAATAACAGTTTATAATATCATTATCTACAGTTAGAGATATTATAATTTCAAGAAATGGAAAGAAAGTGCAGCCATATGTGGGAATGCATTATTTCATGCACTTTTAACCCTCCAGATACTACAGCTGCAAAAGATAGGGGCAGCTGTGTGTGGGGGGTGGGGGGGGCTGAAAAAAAATCGTATGTCTGAAAAAAGCATTTTGTACATTTCCCACACTGTTATCATGAAACAGAACTGGGTTATTCAGATGGTAAATAACAACCAAGAACTTTTTTCATAAAAATTATTTCTGAATGGGATTCAAATGTGTTCTTTATTACATGGCTTGATAATTCAGTGATCCTTTATCCACCCATAACATATGAGCTGCTTTAAACCTTTACTCCAAACAGCCTACGGGTTATTAGGAACAGTGTGGACTAAGTATGGATTAGGTTTAAAAGTAATAAAAAAGTAGACCTGTTGGTTAGGTGAAAAATTCACTATCAGATTCCTGAGTGCAGCTTTCTTTTCATGTGCAAACTGCATTAAATGAGGCATTTAATTCAACAAATCCATAGTTCTGATCCACCAGAAATAGAGACTGGGTTAGTTCAATTTGTAACAAACGATCTCCATATGATCAAAGTCCTAAGAGCTGATTCCAACATACTGCTTAAATTAGTCTAACACCGAAGTGTTTGGCTCTGGGACAATATTTGGAATGTCTTACCAGAAGAAAAATTCCTCTGCACACATGGTTCTAATATCAGGGAATGCCAACCTTACTTTTTAATGGGCTGACAGGGAGCCTCGGTGCTAACTTTCTGACTCCAAAAAGTTCTTGTGCTGTCACCCGCAAACCAGCTTGGATAATTTTTCCTTGGCTTCCTTATTAAAGACTGAATGAAGGGATTGTGTGGCTTTCTTAATGTCACTCGGTCTGCTTGCCATAAATTCAAGCACTCATGATGAAAGCTCCACTTATATTTCGCTGGGAAATGGAATCAAGGAGAATGCACCCTGGTTCACAATAAATAACTAAGGTTGAGTTATTAAGTGTATTTCATATACCAGGCCCTTATTACATCAGCAGTTTAGATAATGGCTTCTTAAAAAATATTTCTGTACAGAAATATATGAAGAAAGGGTTATACACAGGGATTCCTATGCATGGAAATCAAAACAGACAGCAATAGCAATAACTTAAGAATATATTACAAATATAGAATATTTATATTTTCACATGCTGCTGTCTCTTTAGATTAAACAACTGTGGAAATAAGAGCAGTGAACTACTAGATGCAGCTCTGCCAAAGACTTATCAACTGGGATTGTTTGTTTGCTTTTGCAGAATGAACGCATGAGCTGTTTACTCTGTTGTTCCAGTTTTAGAGGGTGCTAATTACTTTGTGCTTCTGAAGCCATATATTTCCCAGAATCCGAGAAGCTATGAAAATATCTCACAACTGTTGTGTATGGATAGTGAACAGACCAATGCTCAGGCAAGATGTGTGCTTGGATGCCTTTTTTATGGCACGAGAGCAGCAATGGAAATTCATAACTATTTATTTGATGATAATGCATAACATTTTCAAAAAGCCTGCTCAGCAGCAGTTTCCTGCTCCAGTTTTACATTTTTGAATGGCAACCACTTAATGCAAAATTGGCACATACAATTAAAACATACAGGCCGTGTCTACACGAGCCCCAAACTTTGAAATGGCCATGCAAATGGCCATTTCGAAGTTTACTTATGAAGCGCTGAAATGCATATTCAGTGCTTCATTAGCATGCGGGCAGCTGCGGGCACTTCGAAATTGATGCGCCTCGCCGCCGCATATCTCGTCCCGACAGGGCTCCTTTTCGAAAGGACCCCGCCTACTTCGAAGTCCCCTTATTCCCATCGGCTTATGGGAATAAGGGGACTTCGAAGTAGGTGGCGTCCTTTCAAAAAGGAGCCCCGTCGGGATGAGACACGCAGCCACAAGGGGCGTCAATTTCGAAGTGCTGCGGCCGCCCACATGCTAATGAAGTGCTGAATATGCATTTCAGCGCTTCATTAGTAAACTTCAAAATGGCCATTTCGAAGTTTGGGCTCGTGTAGATGTAACCATACACACATAATATATATTGCACTACTTTCAATAAAGGATATGAATTATTTCATGCCTTTACTGTACAGTGGGACAGAAATGAGCAAACTTTTTATGTCAGGCCCCACTTTTCACCCCTGCAATTAGCAGGGCCCTCCCAACCTGTCTAATGTAATGCAAACCAAAGGAAATTTCAGCTATATTCATATGAAAAAAAAAAAGAAAAAAAAAGAAAAACTTTCAGCATGTGTAAGAGAATAAGTCTGTAGAATGTAAAAACTTCATTAATTGGTACATAGATGTGAATACACAGACATAAAAACAGTAATATATATCAACATTTTTAATGGGATGGATGAGCCTGAGACCCAACAGCTGATCATGTTGTACCCCACTTACAAAATTTCACACCCCTTCTGAGGGAGCCTGCCCCCACACCTTGCGCACCCCTGCAGTAGAACACATTTAACTGACACAGAACCTGAGAAACAGAAATGTGCCAATAATGTGATTGGTCTACGCAATACTGGTAGATATTTGCAGTTGCTCCCTGATTACCTGAAAAACACATTGTTAATTTGGACCTTTTTTAGTGCCAGAACAGAACAAGGAGGTGACAAGCTGGAAGGATGGAACTTGGGATAATTTATACCAAAACTACAACAGAGTCAATTTTTTAATGAAAATTTCTGTTTTCAAAAACAAAACAACATTTTAATAGAAACAATTTTTTTTTCAAATTTTTTGACTGCAGTTAACAGTTAAGGAAGAAGGCCATTTACCAAGGTACCAATTAAGAGTAAATCCTATGCTTGATTGAAACCCCTGGGTTTACTAGTTTGCACCTCAAAAAAAAAAACTCCAAAACCTAAACAGACAAGTGTTCTGCAATCACTGAAGGTTACATACACTCATGTGTATCTGGTTGGAACTATGAAAGGCCTTTCAAGCAGGGCAGGATGGGAGCTATCTCTGCTGGTAGAGCTGCCATTCTGTATTGGTCTTGAGATGGTAAGAAGGTATGGGCTGGGCGTGTGTTGAGAAATTTCTTTCAAAGTGGTTTTGTAAAGGATTGGGTTTTGTTTTAGCTATTTATGTAACAGTTTTCTTTGCTAGCATATTGATAATCACGTGATGAAATGGAATCTTTCTTCCATTGAGCAAATTACATGCAAAACCTTTTAAAGGACTATAAAGAAACTAACACAGGGCTCAGACATTTGAACCTCTTGGCCAAATCTGTTGCTTCTAGCATCCATGATGGCCAAGAGCAAAATTTTCTGGGCTGAATGCTGTGGATGTAACCCTTTCAAGAGCTGCAGTTGTCTCCAAAGCTAGGAGAGGCAATAACCTGGAGGCAGTTCACTAAGGTTAGCTGCCAGACCTTTATCTACCTGTGCCTCCACAGTTATGGCCTCTTAAAGCTCCTGTTGGCAATGGTGCACTGTTCCCAGCCAGTAGGAGCTGTGGGAAATGGTGCATACCGGGACACTGCTTCCCACAGCTCCTATTGGCTTGGAACAGTGATCTGCAGCCAATGGGACCTTCAATCAGCTATACCTGTGGTGAACCTTGGTGAACCACATCTGGCCTACAGGCTGGTTATTGCCCACCACTGCTCCAAGGCCAATTCTGTGACCTCCTAAAACTGTAAAAATAAATTACTTGATAGGACTATTGCAGCATCCCCTTTGGTAGCCTGACCTATATGGCTTGTGGGCACGATGGTAAGAGGTTGCGAAGAATTAAGGGATTAAGGAAATATACCTGTATATGTCAGCACATGTGAGTTGTATGTTCACAGTCACCATGGAGGGGTTGATAGCAGCTCTACATTTAAGGTTATATGTGCCTTTTGTCTTTTAAACATCTTAAAACACCTCTGGAACTCGAGTGGGTTGCTTTAGGGAAAGTAAAATTCAAATATACTGTTTTAGGGAACTGTGTATTTTTTCCTACGTTTTGATGAAACAGATTAATGGGAATGTGTTGTTTTCTATAAAAAGTTCAGTGGAAAAGTATAGAAAGGAATCATAATAACTTTCTTGTTTGCATCAGATTAGAACATTTACTTCTGCCTTTACTATTTTGTTTAAACTTTTAGATTGCATCTAATATTTTATATCACATCACAATGTTTCAACAGTGTGAAAATGAAACAATTTGATGATTACAAACATCATTTCTGCTCCATGGTAATTTTCATAATTTTGATTTTTTTTGTTCCAATTTAGAACAAAAGCAAATATCACACTGTTAGACCACGGAATGTAAATGCTGTTTTTGACCAGATTTAATTTAACCTTAAGGCCATAAGAATGGCCAAAGGTCCATCTAGCCTCATAAGTTGTCTTCTGATAGTGGACAATGCCAGGCTTTTCAAAGGGAATGAACAGAACAGGCAATCATCATAAGGTTCTGTGTTCCACTCCTCAGATTCTGGCAGTCAGAAGCAAGACATCTAGAGCATGGGGTTGCCTCTCTTGGCTGATAGTCACTGATGACCCTATCCTCCATGAGCTTATCTAATTCTTTTTTTAATTTCGTTATTGTTTTGACCTTCACACTCTCCCCTGACAATGAGTTCTGATAGTGGACAATGCCAGGCACTTCAAAGGGAATGAACAGAACAGGCAATCATCTCTGGTCCTGTGATTGGTTGGCTCTGTGTTGAAGCAGTACGTCCTTTTGTTTGAAACCTGATGCTCATTGTGTTATGTGGAGGAGTAACTGTTACTTCCTTCACTTTCTCTGTACCATTTTTGATTTTTATAGACCTCTATCATCTCCCCACTTGGTTGTCTCTTTTCCAAAGATGAAAAGTTCCAGTCTTCTTAATCTCTCCTTAACTGAAAGCTGTTCCATACCCTTACTAAAGTTGATTGCCTTTTTTTGTGCTTTTTCCTATTCTATCTTACTATCTATCCATTTCTTAATGGTTTCTAATTGTTAGCTTTTTGACTGCCATTGTACATTGAAGAGAGGTTTTCAAAGAACTTTCCACTATGACACCAAGAGCTTTTTCTTGAGTAATAACAGCTAACTTTATTCCATCATTTTGTATGCAGCTGGGATTTGCTTTTAAATGTGCATTACTTTGCATTTATCAATATTACATTCTGTTGCTCTGTCACCCAGTTTTGTGAGGTCCCTTTGTACCACTTTGTAGTCAGCTTTGGACTTAATTCTCTTGAGTAATTTTGTATTTTCTCCAAATGTTGCCATCTCACTGTTTATAGCTTTTCCCAGATCATTTATGGATATGTTGAACAGCATGTGTCCCAGGACAGATCCTGAGGAACACCACTTTTTACTTCTCTCAAGTCTGAAAACTAACCATTTATTCTAACCCCTTGTTTCTTGTTACCTTCCTTCTTGTTCCATGGCTAAGGCTAAAATCTAGTCAGCGCTATTTTTACTAAAAGTCATGGACGGATAAAGTATAATAAAAATCCATGGCCCTTGACTTGTCCATGACTTATACTATAAATGCCCTCACTAAACCTTGTGCCTCTGTGTGCGCTGATGCTAGGGGGAAGGGCCAGGGCCAGTGGAACCAGGTTCTGGGTCCACCAACAGTGGCTTTTCCTGCTGTCCCCAGGACCACTGCTCAGGTAGTCTCTAGGACTGGCTGCCAGAGTAGCAGCCATTGTGGCTGGCCCTAGGGCTCTCTGACCAGGTGGCCGCAGAGCTGCTCCAGCGGTGGCTGGTATGGCTGTCCCTGGGGCCACATGAGCAGCTGGTCCCAGAACTAGCTGCTTGGGCAGCCTTGCAGAAGCTACTCAGGCTGCCTCAGAAGTCATGGGGGTCACATAAAGTCACATAATCTGTGACTTCTGCATCCTCCATGACAGATACAGAGCTCTACTCATAACTGCTGGAATTTCCGTAACAGCCTTTGGTGACTGAACAGATCAAAGGCTTTGTGAAAGTCCAAGTATGCTATATCCCCTGGATGACACTAGTCCTATACTTGTTGACTTTTCTCAGGGAATAATGTGGGTAATTAATGTGGGTAAGTGTAAGGTAATGCACATTGGAAAAAATAACCCAAATTACACGTACAACATGATGGGGTCAAATTTAGCTACGACAGATCAGGAAAGGGATCTTGGATAGTTCTCTGAAGACATCCACGCAGTGTACAGCGGCAGTTAGTAAAGCAAATAGGATGTTAGGAATTATTAAAAAAGGGATAGATAATAAGACAAAAGATATCATACTTCCCCTATATAAAACTATGGTACGCCCACATCGTGAGTACTGTGTGCAGATGTGGTCTCCTCACCTCAAAAAAGATATATTGGCATTAGAAAAGGTACAGAAAAGGGCGACTAAGATGATTAGGGGTTTGGAACGGGTCCCATATGGGGAGAGGCTAGAGAGACTGGGACTTTTCAGTCTGAAAAAGAGGTGATTGAGGGGCGATATGATAGAGGTATATAAAATCATGAATGGTGTGGAGAAAGTGAACATAGAAAAATTATTTACCTTTTCCCGTAATACAAGAACTAGGGGACACCAAATGAAATTGATGGGTAGTAGGTTCAAAACTAATAAAAGGAAATTTTTCTTCACACAGCGCACAGTCAACCTGTGGAACTCCTTGCCGGAGGAGGCTGTGAAGGCCAGGACTCTATTAGGGTTTAAAAAAGAGCTCGATAAATTTTTGCAGGTTAGGTCCATAAATGGCTATTAGCCAGGGGTAAAGTATGGTGCCCTAGCCTTCAGTACAAGGGCAGGAGATGGATGGCAGGAGATAAATCACTTGATCATTGTCTTCTGTTCTCCTTCTCTGGGGCACCTGGCATTGGCCACTGTCGGCAGACGGGATACTGGGCTGGATGGACCTTTGCTCTGACCCAGTATGGCCATTCTTATGTTCTTATGTTAATACTATTGAGGCATCATTTACCTTTACAAAAATTATATCCACCCGCCAAATCATTTCCATTGATACTTCCGTTCTTTACTATAGTTTCAACAAATTCACCTGGTACTGAATTTAGGATTACCTACAGAATCATTTCACATTTCCTATCTTCACCATAATCACAAGGGCAGTTACTCCTATTCTGGGATAAAGCAAATGCTGAATTAATCCAGCATACTGAGTAACTCCACTTTGTTGTACCCTTCAGCATGCTTCTTTCAAATAAAGCACACCTTTTCCAGCTTCAGGCAGAGAGTTAGGCTGCTTTCACCACAAAGGTAAGTTGGCTGTTGTTAGCTTGACTTACATTAATTACTACAGAATCCAGTCTAAGGTCCTCCTGTTGGTGGTGTGCATACTCTCCAAGCATGCCTCCACCATGTGAAGGGCAACAGTGTGAGGGGCTGAAGCCAGGGCTCTCAAATTCATGCAGCTCTCCACTGGGAGCCCTGTGGCTCTCCTGGGCTTCTCTGCTTTCTGTTCCCAGCTGGGAGTTGGGGGGCTGCCACCCAGGAATCCTTGCCTTTGGTGGGGAGACCCACACTAAGAATCTGGTCAGCTGCCATGCTCCTGGTGGAGAGCAGGGTGCTGGGACAGTGGGAAACAGCGGGATTCCCACTGGGGAATGATGGGTGGGTGCCCAGCATGGAGCTGAGATGGGACAGCAGCTTGGGCGCTGCCTTTTTTGTTAATTTCACAGCTCCAGCAGAGCTTTGAAATTGAAAAGAATGACAGCCAAACAGCTGATGTAAGGAACAGTATCTACACAGATGCTGCATTACACTCTAACTACACCAAGGCTGGGTGTACATGTGCCCCTTCCTTTCGAAAGGGGCATGTTAATGAGCAGGTTCGAAATATGCTAATGAGGTGCTGCAATGAATATGCAGTGCCTCATTAGCATAATGGCAACCGCGGCAATTCAAAAGTGTGGCTTTTCGAATCACGCGCCGCCTGTGGAGACGAGACCGTCCGAAAGGACCCCCCCCCTCAGTTTTCGAAAGCCCTTCTTCCTATTTGGTGATTGGAAGAAGGGCTTTCGAAAACGGGGGCAGGGGGTCCTTTTGAAAGGTCCCATCGCCACGGGCAGCACATGATTCGAAAAGCCACACTTTCGAATTGCTGCGGCCGCCATTATGCTAATGAGGCACTGCATATTCATTGCAGTGCCTCATTAGCATATTCCAAACCTGCTCATTAACATGCCCCTTTTGAAAGGAAGGGGCACGTGTAGACCCAGCCCAAGGGTCTCTATTGGCTACCTTGTGTTCAACAAAATAGTGCACATTAGCATTTATAACACTCAGGTGTGGACTTACATACGATGTAGCCCATAGAGACATACCGGAGACAATTTACATCATGATATACGTGAATGGTTTATGGCAGGATTTTCAGACATGCTCAGCATTGGCCTAATTCTACCTCTGTTGAAGTCTATGATATAATGCAAATTAATTTCCATGCATGAAGCCACTTAGGTAGCTATGGAGAATTACATTGTGTGTTTATTTACAGAGGTAGTGCAATGGTGCATACTTAGTGATGTTCTACAAATATATTTCAACTCTGATCTGGAGCAACACCCACCAAGGCCAAGACAACTCATTCCCTTTCAATCTTCTCTGATGAGATTGCCAACAGGTTTACCCAATATTGCCGACTAGCTTGGTGTTTTTTATGTGGGATGGAACAGAGCTTATCAAACTCATTTCACATTGATCACTGAACAGCCATTACAGAGTAACAACTTTGGGGCACTACCTGGGGTTGGACTTGACCTGGTGACCTTGAAACAAAATAAATTATGTGAAAGTTGAGATGTAGCAATGGTGAGTGACAGAAGAATAGAGCTCAGAAGCTGTTTCTAAGAGATTCTGTATTCATTTAAGAAATGTGTCTGTTCAGCCAATTTATTCATTTGACAAGTTTCTTTTTAACATTCTCAATTCACCATTTAGCCTAAGATGGCCTTTTAGTTTATTAGATATTCACTGAAAGATTTTAGCATAAATACAGTTCCAGAGAGGATTAGTGCACAGGGAATCTATTCTTTTAACTTACTTATTCGGATATTAAGTATTTGTTGAAATGGACTTGTATTTACTTAGTCTGGTAATGAAGTCTAGAAAAGCTTTTCTGCAAAGAATTTTTTTTTGGTCAAAAATTCACTTAAATAGTTTTCAAAGGGTTCTCAGAACAAAGATTTCAAACATAGAGCTCTAGCTAAATATTTACTTTCTTTGCTGTACAGTAGTTTCTACTTGCCATGGAAAAGTGCACTAGTTTTTTTTTTTTGTTCAAATTTCTTTGTTTCTAGTTGTGAGATATATATGTCATTTCTAGAAGTATGGAACTAATTGAGGAATATGTCCAGCCCTTGTTGAGGTGAACAGGGCAGATAAATAAAAACTCCATCAAACATAAATCTCCTCTACCAACATCAAAGAAACAGGATCCTGCTAAGTGTATTTGTGTAATGCAGTAATTTATGCAAAAAGCAGCTTTTGTCAGCAATGCAACAAAGCAGCTTTGATAAATGTCCCCTAATTTATTGTCATGTATCTCAAATCAAAGTAAAACATTTACAGCCTGAATACTGAAGGAATCCAGGCCCAATATACTTAGGTTTTTTTCCCTTCCCTTGAAGTAGAAAAAGCTAAGTTGGGCAAAAGGTTAAAAAGGATCTGTTTTGAATGTTAAGTACTTTATACAAATTATAGAAGAAAAATAATAATGAAGCTGCTTAAAAAGTGACGGAAAAGCCTGTACAAATGGAGATTAAAAAATCCTCTTAGTCATTCTTTTGTGGATGATACAAGTAACAACATGCATATTAACTGTATTTCTTTAAAGTTCTCTAGTATGTGTGGTAATAAAAATCTTAGCATACCACAGGAAATATAAGTAGCAAATGCGTTTGCCCAGTGTTCCTCCACCCGCATCCTGCCATTCATAAATTCTTTCAGAGCAAGGATCTTCGAGAGTAATGAACATTCTCATATCAGACTAAATAAGAATTGTGGATGAAATTTAGTCAGTGTGCAAGTGCCAAAATCCACCCCTGGCTTGTGTACCTAAAGATGCAGCATAATCTCACCTAAGTATCAGAGAGGTAGCTGCGTTAGTCTGTATCTTCAAAAACAACAAGAAGTCCCGTGGCACCTTATAGACTAACAGATATTTTGGAGCATAAGCTTTCATGGACAAAGACCTGCTTCGTCAGATGCTTCCACTCAAGCATCTGATAAAGTGGGTCTTTGCCCACAAAAGCTTATGCTCCAAAAATCTGTTAGTCTATAAGGTGTCACAGGACTTCTTGTAGTCTCACCTAAGCTACTTTTCCAGGTTGACTGAGCAGTACTCATTGAAGACAATAATAACATTCACATTGATATCAATGGTGCACTATCAGGCATCTTTTGAATTTTGGCTGCAGCTTTTCCATGCCTCTTTGCTATGTATGTTACACCTGCTAGATTTACATAAATGCAGATTGTGTTGTCTTGTCTTAGCTTCACCCCATCACTACACTCTGATGTTCAGCCTAATGCAGCCATCAGCCATAACCATAAGGCTCAAGTGATGCAGAGGACCAGGGTGAATTTCACATCACCAAAGAAACCCCTCCCCCATCCTTAGTGTGAAGGGATGTTATATGGGACAAACTTCATGTATTTTTCCACATAAATATTTGCTTATCTTTAAAACATAGGTGAATTTCAGGCACTGAAATACCGACACTATAAAAAGACACAGCCCCCTGTTATGCTAGTCCACATTATCTTTTTCTTAAGGCAGATAGAAATTTGGCTTTTGCCGAAGGTCTCATTTTGCTCTGAACTCAAGGGCTATGGTTACACTAGAAGCCTCTGTTGAGACATTTCTGTTGGAAGAGATTTTCTGACAAAACATCTGGTGACAGTGCAGCCACACACAAAAACCAATCAGAAGAGTGTTCCGCTATGTCAACAGAGCAGCCGGGCTGTCCAGCCGCTCTCTTGACAAAATAGGCACCCTGAAGCACAGCTGGAATTGTCCTGGATGCCCTGTCTGTCAAGAGAAGCCCACCTCCCCTGCCACCCAGAGCATACACACAGCTTTTTTGTCATCAGAACCTGTTGACAAAAGGTGCTCTTCCTCATCTGGGAGAGGCAGAAGGTTGTCAGTAAAAGTGCCAACTTTTGCTGACATACTGTTGACAAAACACATTTTGTGTGTGTGTGCTCCACCAGTTTCTGAACAGTTGTTGACAAAACCCTCTTGTGTAGCCATAGCTATAGTGAATTGCACTGAGAATTTGCGGGAATGAAGTTGGAAATTATTATTCTGAACTTCTTTCCCAGTTTCCCTTCGAAAAGTGGTAACCAACAAAAGTGAAACACCAGGCACACACATAATTGTGAGTAGGTGTCACATTTATTGTATTCATTCTTACTGTAGTCTTTGAGCAAAACTGAAGAAAGAAGGCAAAGATCTCTAATAAATTTAACAGAAAAAATTGTGACATGGAGTCTTGGAAAGAAATTGTATTTTATTTATAATAGAAGTGACAGAAGTGTTCAGCTTTCCTTGATTGGCTGAACATTACTCACATTCCTTTTCTGAAAAGACAGTCATTTGTGCAATGAAATGGCTGCTTAGCAATAGAGAATTCCATAATTTTTAAGGTGTGCATAAACAGTTCTTTATCATTCACAGACATAAGCAGTAATGAAGTTTAGTAGAGGGTAGCATGTTAAGGAAAAATATAACTTTTATTAGTGGGTTTTATTTTGGAATGATTATTAGGGTGATAGAGGTCTAAATAATCATGATTGGTGTGGCAAAAGTAGATAAGAAAATATAATTTACTCCTCATAACACAAGAACTAGGGGTTACCAAATGAAATTAATAGGCAGCAGGTTTAAAACAAGCAGAAGGAAGTACTTTGAAGGCCAAGACTATAAGTGAGTTCAAAAAACAACTAGATAAATTCATATAGGACTGGTTCATCAATGGCTATGATTCAGGATGGGCAGGGATGGCATTCCTAGCCTCTGCCAGAAGTTAGGCATGGGATACAGGACAGGTGACTTGATAATTACCTGTTCTGTCCATTACCTCTGGGGCACTTGGCATTGGCCATTGTCAGAAGACAGAATGCTGGCTTAGATGGACCTTTGGCTCTGCTTATGCTCTTAGCTATGAAGAATAAGCCTAACCATTAGTTACAGCAATATGGAACCAATGAACTCCAAGGTCTGTTTCAGAATAAAGAACTGACAAATTTAAAAGTAATTTGCTTCAATTACTTGTCTGGACTGAAACTTTTCATGGTCTTCCTCTTCCAAGAGACAGTCAAGTATAGGGCTGGCATTATCATTTATAGACCCCTACAGCTGTGTGGGCGCCTCTTTGTTAGGTCTGCTGTTGAATGGGATAGCCCAGGAATCATAAATATGTTCAAGGCATGAAGCAGTCATTTGCATTTCTTATACTTCATATTGGACCTGATCCCAAATCTCATTGTTGTTCTGCTTAGAAATCTTCCTAAAAGGTTGCTGATATACCAAGACCTTCGCTATCTTGGAATTCTCAGTAGATTCACAATGTTCTCACTTACAGTTGTGGGAAAAAAAGTTATGGTGCTCAGAAGCTCAGGTAGACTTCCCGTTGGATCTCCCGTATTTCTGAATTCAAATACAAGGACTACTGGCACTTCCCTGCTAGATGTGGGCATTCTTATTATTAATGTCTGATACATCAGGCCAAGCTTTTGCACTGGACATCAGAAATCATTGTCAAAAATAGGAGGACACTTAGCTTACCTGAACCCATGAAAGATCTGAAAAGGGTTCAGGTTCATTTTGGATCAGGAAACACAAAAAGGAGAAAAATGTCAGTTCTGGTTCATGTCTGTTTAGTCTTGTTAAATCTGTTGAGAGCACCAATTAGTGATAACTGTGGTGGTGATTTTGTGAGAAAGATAAGTGTGCACCAGGAAGTGAAGTGAAACCAAATCATTTTGCATAAAAAACATCACTCACATAATTTACAATTTCTCATGATGCTAAATGTTTATTTAAGAGATTCCAAGGCCAGTGGGGATGACTATGATTATCTAGTCCAGGGGTCTGCAACCTATGGCTCCAGTGTTGCATGTGATTCTTTAAGGACACATTTGTGGCTCCCAATGCTATAATTGCAAAAGAAAAAAAGCCCTCCTGATTATTTTTGATAAATAGTGAACGTCTAAAAGCCCATCAATGAACAACTCATATCTAAATATACAACTATATGTGATCTCAGACTGTTGGATATCTGCCCCTTTAATATGTGCAGTGCATTGTGGGATATGATACTGTATCTGTGCTTTGAGCGTGTTGCTAATAAAGTCTTGATTTTGAAAAGGAAAAGGAGGCTTGCTACATTCCTGCTGTGAAGGGCAACATGCATTTTAAGAAAGAAAACTGAAATTAAACATGAAGTAAAATTGGCTTAATCAAAGTAGGTTTGGGAGTGAAAGTCTGGAAGACAGTGGTACAAACAAACCTGTAATGTGAGAGGAATAGGGTAAGTAAAAGGTTTGTGAATGTCCTGCAGTAAACATGTATCTCTTTATACATCATTGTGCATCTGTTATTTTGAAAATAGGGGCTGCCGGCCCTGATCTAGTCTGAAATCCTTTCCCCGACATGAAAAAGAGGAACTGCTTAGTGCAATTTGAGACATTGTATCTTCTACCAACGGAAGTTAATCCAATAAAAGATACTGTCTCCTCTGCCTTGTCTCTCTCCTATTGAGACCTACCAGTTTTTAATCCATGTAATGTATGCCATGTTAATTTTATAGTCTTCTAGTTTTCTAATCAAAATGTTATGAGATACCAAGTCAAAAGACTCACAGAAATCTAAGTATATTATATCAACACTTTTACCTTTATCAATGAAAATTGTAACCTCATCAAAAAAGATTAGCCTGACATCAAATTACTCTGACAATCTATTTTCTATAACCTGTGACTGGCAATAGATTGGCACAGACCCTGCATTGATTAGAATTAATTATACTACCCTCCTTTAATTCTTTATTGAGCCTTGTATCAGACGCTTTATTATCTTGTGCAGGATCAATGTCATTTAATCATTCATATCTTCACTTAACTGATATCTTTATGAAATTTAACATAGTTCCACTCCTGTATAGGAAAAAATGGGAAAAATTATGTCCTTTTATCTTCATGGAAATCCACAGTAGCTCTATTCAAGTAAGTTTGCCTTAGTAATTTGTTCATTTTTTTTAACCTAAGGAAAGTCTGGCTGACTTAGTTTATAATAAAACTAAAGTCCCACTTCAGTAGAATAATATCCTTCAAATGGAGTCATTTTAAATGTTTCATAACCCATCTGGTAGACTGAATCCAACCATTAGGCATGTTCTTGGAGGAAATGCTTTTCTCATCCAGATATCAATATGTACCTTCTATAGTAAACCAGAGAAATGATGCATTACAAATCTCGGCCTGCTGGTTAATAAAATGGAGACATGACTGAAAGTGGAAAGAAATAAGTTGTAAAAAGAAGTTTTATTTTCTTGGTATTAAGATTTTGCCTGCTGGGGACTGGAGTCTGCCACTCAGCAGTACTAATTCCCCTATTAAACAGTACAAGCCATCTTTATTATGCAGCAATAAATCTTAAATTCCAATCTAGTTTTTTGGGGTTAAAGACACATTTATATGTGTCTTACTAACTTTATAATTATAGTTTTACACCCTGTTTTAATATGCCAATATTAGTCTGTGGAAACTATTGCTACTGCATGTTAATAAAACTTCTACAGCTCACGTTAAGAACATCTAAAATATTTGCTAACAAATTTAAACATAACCCACTAATTACTATGCATTTTCATTTGCACTGAAGTAATGCATAGAGCCCCAGTCAAGATTAGGGCCCCACTGTGCTAGGCATTTGACCCACAGAGTAAAAGACAGTCATTGCTCTATAAAACTTACCATGCAAATTAAGAGAAGATGGAACAGGTGGTGGTAACGGCTAGTGGGAGTGAATGGAGAAGAAGAATGAGGTAAATGGTAATAAGAACACATATTTATACAGGTCAGCTATATGTACAGCTGGATGGCTTTGGGGCTATTTGAAAAATAAATTCTATGAACAAATAAGATACATATTGGGGTGAGTTTTCCATATTGTATGACTATGGAGTATAATACAAATCTTTCAGCACAGAATGGAAGGTGCTAAGTTGGCTAAAACTATTAGTGTGCAGCAGAAGTTGCTGCTGCTCCTATAGTTGCTCAGAAAACAGCCTATCTGCAGCTGCCTATGGGCTGAAAGCCTACCCCAAAAATCTCTGCAGCATTGCATGGTGTGGCCCCACTCCCTCTTACCTCCAGCATGCTCGTCCCTGCACTCTCCCTGACGTGACTTGTACAAAGTCTTGTGCAAAGTTTGTGCTGGGGGAGTTTTCCCCGTCTAGACTGAAGGCTCCAAGAGCTCTTTTATGCTGCCTCATAGCTGGATCATAGCAGAGGAAAGCTTTCCTTCTAGCAACAAAGAAGATTGGTTCGGTCAGGAGTGGGAAGCTGTGTTTCTTCCATGTATTAGGCAAACCTTGGTGAAAGTGCAAAGGTACTGGTGACCAAAGGGCAGCAAAGCAGTACGTGAATATGGCAGTGCTAAGTTGTGAAGGATCAGAAACATATATCTGATGGAAAGGAGAAGGGAAAGACATGATACAAATTTCACACTGAGAAGGTTAGCATAACAGCAGCCTTTTGAGTGGGTCTGAGGGTCATAGAGTGGGTATTTGGAAAGACAAGAAGGACAGGGTTGTGATAGTTAGGGTGGGAGATGCTGAGGGCTGGAGATGTTTAGTAGAGTGGAAATGGAGCAGGGATGTGGCATGCATCTGAGCTTGGATGCCTGGATTTGGAGGGAGGGTCCTACTCATGGGGCGACTCTCCTCATTTTTTTCTTTTCTTTCTTCCCCACTTCTCTGCTATAGCTATATCTTGTTTTCTCTTTTTTGCTCAAAATCTAACAAAGTGGGTCTTACTCACAAAACTTAATACATAAAATTGTTAGTCTTCAAGGTGCTACAGGAGGGCTTGCTTTATTTATTGATTTTTTTGTGTGACATTACAGACTAACATGGCTTACCCCTCTGTGGATGTTCTGTGAGCAGTCTACTAAACACTGTAGGGCCATTTCTAGACAGGCCACTTTCTCCGAAAGTGGCATGGTAACACACGGCCCGAAATATGCTAATAAGGTGTGGATGCAAATTCCCTGCACCTCATTAGCATACAGTCACGTGATTTGGAGTCTGGAAGACCGTTCTTCCGGACTCCAAAACGTCGTTTAGAAGCGCGGCCCTGGGGGAGCTTCCGGGAGGAAGTCCTTCTTCCGGAGGCCCCTTCTTCTCAAAAATTTTCAGGAAGAAAGGGTGTCCGGAAGAAGGACTTCCTTCCGGAAGCTCCCCCAGGGCCGCTCTTCTAAATGGAGTTTTGGAGTCTGGAAGAACGGTCTTCCGGACTCCAAATCACGTGACCGTATGCTAATGAGGCCTGGGGAATTTGCATCCACACCTTATTAGCATATTTCAGGCCGTGTATTACCATGCCACTTTCGGAGAAAGTGGCCTGTGTAGAAACGGCCTAGGAATGTTTCTACACAGGCAAGATCTTCTGGAAGAACAGGGCTTTCTTCCGGAAGAACTGAGGAGCATCTACACATGCAAGACACTCTTTTGGATTTCTTCCGGAAGAAGGTGCCCCCTCTTCCAGATTCTGTATTCCGCTTCAGAGTCAGGAAGAGGACCTTCTTCTGGAAGAATCTTCCGGAAGAAGGCCTGTATAGATGTTCCCAGACTGCTTCTTCCAAAAGAAGCAGTCCTCCCTGGCAACAGCCTGCTGGAGAGCAGGGCTGCTCTAGACTCCTACAGCAAGTCTCTGTGGTCCCCAGGTCCTTGCAGCCTTTAAAGCTGCAAGGACCTGGAGACCCCATGACAGGAAGGTGAGAGTGTGAGACAGGCAGCCCATGCAGAGCTGCCTGCCACACTCCCCTGAGGCCCCACAGTGCCCAGTGAGTCCCGACCAGCAGGGATGGTTAGCCGTCCAGCACCCTGCACTACCCGGGGAGCCCCAGTAACCTGGACGAGGGCAGCCAAGACCCCGACTGGGCTCCAAAATGGAGGGACCCCTCCTGGACTGAGCCGGAGCTCCAGGACCTCCTGGGACTCTGGTGTGATGAGGACGTCTTCCGAGACACCAGCGGGAAATGGAGGAATGCCCCAGCGTTTGCCTGCCTTGACCAGGGCCTGGCTGCCTGTGGCCACCCCTTCTGGACACCGGAGCAGGTCAGGTGCAAGGTGAAGGACCTGCAGCAGGGGTAAATGCAGGCCCAGGATAGTGCCCGCAGATCTGGCTGTGCCCCTACCAGCTGCCCCTTCTACCAGGAGCTTTGGAACCTCCTGGCTGCAGATGATGCCTCCCCACCCCGCATCACCGTGGAGCCAGCTGCACCTGAGAACCCGCCACACCAGAGGAGGAGGACGAGGACCTGCCACTGTGGACATCACACCTGATGGGGAGTCCACAGATGGGTCCCTCATCATCACAGTGCTCTCCACTGCCAGCAGCCAGGCCTCCTCCAGTTGGGCATCACCGGACATACACGAGGCCACCTTGGGTAAGTGCGCACAGTGGAAAATCACAGTGGGGGGAGGGAGACACCTGGTCCCCGGCCCCAGCCCCAGCCCCAGCCCCCAAAGCCCTAAAGCCCATCCCTGGTCAGGGCCCAGGGCACACCCAAGCCTATGAGCAGCACCTGGCTCCCTCTCCCATGGAGCACCCCCTGAGTGTGCTGAGGCCCATCCAGGCAGCATAGCTGCATCTGGAACCCCCATGACTGAGCCCCTCCCTGCCCACAAGCCTGTTGCCAAGGTGGGCCACTGTGGATAGTGCCCCGGCCCTGGCGTCATGCCCCAGTGGCCACTGTGGTGAATGCAGGCAAGCCTGAATGGCAGCCTCCCCTGGCACATGCCCATCCTGTGGGTCCGTGGAGGGGGTGACCAGCTGGGGAGACTGGGGCCATGCCACCCAGGTCCCAGATGTGGCACTGACTTCCTCCTCTACCCCCACCCCTTCTCTCTTAACAGCAGTAACATCTGAGGGCTGGGGCAGCCAGACGAGGAGCCCGGGACCTGCCAGCCCCATCCAGGCCAGAGGACCCAGCAGCCCACCAGCTGGGGCCGCACCAGCACCTGCTGCATGGTGGCCATGGGTGCGCCGGACCCACTGCAGCCTCCGTGAGGAGGTCATGGCCTACACGGCAGCCCTCTATCAGCAGAACACCCTTGCCAAAAGACAGCTGGCCCTCAATGAGGCCAAACTTCAGTGGAGGCGAGACACATAGGGGAGATGGTGGGGATGCTCCACACCATGTGCAGGTCCCTAATGGACCAGCCCCCAGCCCCCCCAGTTGCCCCCCCCACAGTCCTCCTGGAGTTCCCCCCGAAGGCCCCCTTCTGTCCCCCCCACAGTGACCCCTGAGGCTCCCACTACTGCCCCCCTGAGCCCCCCAACTACCCCCAGCTGCCCCCTGCATTCCCCCCCCCGCTGGCCCTCAGCTGCCCCTGTACCCCCATCCCATGACTCTTAGGCTCTGGCTGCTCTACCGCTCCTGGGCCTGCCTGATGCTGTGCTGAGGGACCTTGCAGCATGGCTTGTGGCCATGGTGGGCCCCACGGAAGGTCGCCCAAGCCACAACCCATCCCCCCTCCAAACTCTCTGCTGAGGCTGGGCCAGGTGCTGACGGACCCTACCTGCCAGTGCTTCCAGCTCCATCAGCGTCCCACAGGGGACTGTGCACCCAGGGTGGGATGGGCACCTGCGGGCACCAGGGCTCACGGGCTTCCACCTCATCCCTTCATTAGGGCCCCCCACCTTTCCTGCCCCAGTCCCCGTCCAGGTTTAAGTGTCCCTACCCCCTTACTCCCATGTATATAGTTCACTCCCTATCAGGTTTTGGCTGTTATTTTTATTATTCACCATTTCCTATTTTCATTAATCACAGTTGTTAAAGGTTGAGGGTTAAATACAGGTTAGCATTCAGCATCCCCCATGTCCCTGATTACTGTGGGGGAGGGTGGGGGGTTAGGGGGTGTGGGATGTGTGCATGGGTGTGTGTATAGCGGGGGCCTGTGGGGAGGGGTGTGGGGGTTAGTAGTCCCCTTGGCTGAATGCCTCCTGAAGTGCTTTCCAGATCCAGAGCTTGTCATGGCCAAGCCGCCTGCTGGGGGTCGCAGCATGCTGCTGGTAGCAGGGGCCGCCTGCTCCATCCAGCCCTGGGACAGGGTCCCCTCATGTGCCTCAGTGAGGTTGTGGAGCATGCGGCAGGCAGCCACAACCTGCGGGATGTTATCCACCCCCACATCGAGGCGTGTGAGGAGACACCTGAAACACACCTTCAGATGGCTGAAAGCACACGATGGGATACCGGGCCCGTGTGAGCCGGGCGTTAAACAGCTCCTGGGAGGGTGTGAGGTGGCACATCAACCAGGGCTGGAGTGGGTAGGCCGGGTCACCCATGAGGCAAAGAGGCATCATGATGTCACCAGTGGCACGCTCCCACCGGGGCACGAATGTCCTGGCCTCCATCCTGCGGAACAGGACAGAATTCCACAGGGTCCACACATCATGTGCCCTGCCCGGCCAGCTGACATAAATGTCCATGAATTTCCCACAGGCTTCCACCACCACCTGGAGCACGATGGAGTGGTACCTCTTGTGGTTGATGGGGATATGCGACCCGTCAATTGCCCCGAAGCACTATGGGAACCTGAGCATGGTGAAGCCCTCAGTGACTGCGTCCAGGTCTCTGATGTTCACCAGCTGCCGCACCTGCACATGGTTGATGGCCCTCATGACCTACAAGGGAATGGGCTCACTCATGGGCATATGCAGAGGGATCCCTGACCCCCTCCCCTTCCACCCTCTCTCTCCATACCAGGCCCTCCCTGTTGAGGGACCCCTCCAGCAGCAGCCATGTGGTATCCCTTCTGGGGTAGGCCTGCCCACCGCCCAAGCTCTGCTCCCTCCCAATCGGCACCTGGGGTCCCCTGAGCTCACTGGCCCTGTCCCTCCCACCGGTGGGGCAGGGTCTGGGGCAGGGCATACCTGGAGGACAACGGCCCCGAAGGTGGATGTGACCACCCCGAGCTGTGGCCTGATGGATCGGTAGCTGTGCGGGGTGGCCAATTTCCATATGGCAATGGCCCTGCACTTCTCCAGGGAGAGGGCCGGCCTCATCCACGTATCCTAGCATCGTAGCCTGGGGGCGAGCCAGCTGCAGATATCGAGGAAGGTCTCTTCATCCGCAGGTTCTGCAGCCAGTGGTCATTGTCCCACTCCCCCATGATGACCCTGTCCTTCCAGTCTGTGCTGGTGGCGTGGGTCCAGATGTACTGGACCCGTCAGAGAGGCCCAGCAGGGGCAGTGGGGGTTCAGGACCCACGGGCCTGGGCCTCTGTCTCCACAGGAGGCTCAGGAGGGTGGCCAGGAGGATGGTTAGTGTGCGGTTGAGGGAAGCCTGCTGTCCTGAGGCTGCTGGGGGTCCATGCCTGCTGGTCAGCGGGCGCTGGACAGGGACCTGGGTCTGGCTTGCTGTGCACAGACGTGGCTGTCCTCAGCAGCGTTTGCAGGGAGGGGCTGTTTGGGTGGGGCTGTTTAAGGGGCTGCATGGCTGGCGGCCCCGAAGGGCATTCTGGCTGTGTGACCCTGTCTGAGTTGTTTCCTGCCCTGTTCTTCCGAAAGAGTGCCAGTGCCTGTGTAGATGTGCTCTTCCAGAAGAAGGGGTGGCTCTTTCAAGGTCCTGTTTGATGTGCAGATGCACTCTCCTGGAAGATCTTCTGGAAAAAGTGCCATGTGTGGAAACAGCCTTGGAGACTAAATGCAGCAAATAAGTGTGATTCATCTGTAATTTTTCTTTTACTTTCAGAATTAGAAAAAACAATAAGAATATATACTCTTTAAATTTTGGAAAATATTTTGCCCTGTTTAGCAATGCATTGGCTGAAGCAGAAATCATTGATAGAGCAATAGGACATGAAGTTGTTCACACTACTGTCTGCGTGAGAGTTCAGATCATAGCCATGTCTACACGTACACGCTACTTCGAAGTAGCGGCACTAACTTCGAAATAGCGCCTGTCACGGCTACACGTGTCGGGCGCTATTTCGAAGTTAACTTCGACGTTAGGCGGCGAGACGTCGAAGTCGCTAACCCCATGAGGGGATAGGAATAGTGCCCTACTTCGACGTTCAACGTCGAAGTAGGGACCGTGTAGTCGTTGCGCGTCCCGCAACGTCGAAATTGTGGGGTCCTCCATGGTGGCCATCAGCTGAGGGGTTAAGAGACGCTCTCTCCAGCCCCTCAGCTCAATGGTGGCCGCATGGAGCGGCCCCTTAAAGGTCCCCTCCCCCTCCCTTCCTGTGCAGGAAGCTGAGGGAACGTACAGGTGGCAGCCCAGACATGCGGCCAGCCTGCACGTCCCTCAGCCATCCAAACCAGCCACCCCACCTGCGATGGCTGCCTGGCAGCCCCCCCAGCGCCCCCAGGGGAACCCCCCCAAGGGGAGCCAGGGCAGCCAGCCCAGCCAGGCAGGCAGCCAGGCTGGCAAGCGGCAGCGGGGCCCCTCCTGGACGGAGGCCGAGCTGCGGGACCTGCTGGGGCTCTGGAGCGAGGAGGAGGTGCTCCATGTAATGGGGAGCAAGAGGCGGAACGCGGATGCGTTCGCTCGGCTGGCCGACGGCCTGGCTGCCTGGGATCACCCTGCCCGCACTCCTGATCACGTGAGGAGTAAGGTGAAGGAGCTGCGGCAGGGATACTCCTGGGCCCGGGATGCGGCCAGCCGATCTGGGGCCGCCCCCGTCACTTGCCCCTTTTACAGGGAGCTCAGGGACATCCTGGGCCCCCGGCACACCTCGTCCCCTCCAGCCACCCTTGATACTTTGGCCGACGAGCCCCAGCAGGCCCTGCAGCCGGAGTCCTCCCCGGAGGTAAGCCCCGCACCCTGGGGGCCCCCCCCGAGCCCACCCCCGGGACATCGCGGCAGGAGGAGGAGGAGGAGGAGGGGGGCTCCTCCTCCGCAGAATCCGGGATGCAGATCCTCCTCCCGCCATCCTGGAGCAGCAGCCGGGCCTCCGCCCCCCGGGGATCTCCAGACCATGGGAGTGGACCGACAGGTATGTACCCCCCTCTGGTGTACACCCCTGGGCTTGAGGGGCGGGGGGCAATAGATATGTGTCCAGGGCCCCCCACATGCTCACATGGCCATGGCCCCAAGGACAGCAGGGCCATGGCCCTCACAGCAGTGCATCAGCCCCTGCCCCCTGCCACCCCGCACGACAGTGCCATGCCCCATCCCCGGGCCAGGGTGGAGCGGAACCTCGAGGGGCTCCCTGGGAGGAGGGGGTGGGACACCCCACAGCAGCAGCAGCAGCAGCAGCAGCAGCAGCAGCAGCATGTGATGGAGTGGGGGGAGTGCAAAAGGGAGACTCAGGCTAGATATGAGCAACAAGAGCCGAATAGCTCCCAGGGGCAAAGGAGGATCCTGGGGCTACAGCTGGCGGGTGACACCTCTGCCCTGAACAAAGAGGAGGGAGGAGCCGAGCTGGCTTGGAATTCGGGGGGGAGGGCGGGGGCCACAGGTAGAGGCTAGGGGAAGGGAGAGCTGGAAGGCAGCCAGCCTGAGGAGGGGGAAAGCTGCATCCCAGAGGGGCCCCCCTTGGGGTCTTCTCCCCAGGACGGGTTGGAAGGACTGTCTCTTCCGACAGCTGGTGCTGTCACTCCAGGGAGAAACTGGGCATCTGTGGCCTAAGAAACCTCTCCTGTCAGACCCTGCAGAGTGAAGTGAGAGTCGCTCCCACCAGGGGACGGGGTGCAGTGCAGAGGGACCCCTGAACCCCATCCATCACAGCAGCATCTCCCGGGGACGGGGATGGGGAACCTGCAGCACAGGGCTGGGGGGACAAAGGCCACGGCTCGGGGCCCACACTTACACCTGTCTCCATTCTTCTTCCCCCCCTCCTCTCCTGTGTCCCGCAACTGCACCATCAGAAGGACCGGAAGAGAGCACCGCCGAGGCACCAGTGGTCCCGGAGAGCCCTCCGGGGCCATCGCTCCAGGCAAGCCCCTCGGCCGAGGACCGACCGTCCCCACGGCGGGCTAGACGGCGGACCCCGCGCCACCACCAGCCGATGGCGACGGACTCCCAGCTGCTGGCCATCCATCGTCGGCAGGTGGAGGTCACGGAGCAGCACCTGCAGCTGCAGGAGTGGGCACTGGCCTGGGGCCAAGAGGCATGGGGGGCCTACATGGAGACTTTCAGCCGCCTGGTGGACTACCTGGCCCCCATGCCGCGCCGGCCGCTGCAGCGCCCGACGTGCCTACTCCACCCGCCGCACCACCAGCTGCTCCGCCCGTCGCCGTCCCATCCGCCGTCGCCCCGCCACCCACCGCCGAGGGCCGGAGCGCTGAGGGACCCCTGGAGCCACCTGAGACTCGCCGGGCATATCTTCCGGTCCGGCCCGCCCCCAGCCAGCCCCGGACAGGGCTGTGGCCGCAGCGGGGCTCCTGGCCGCCCACCCCCAGTGCCGGACTTTAGGGGCGAGGGGCCCGGGACGTGGCCCCCCCCTTGTATATAGTTGGAACTTATTATTTTGTGCCCCCCATTTGCCCCGTCCCCCCCATGTAAACAGTTCTCCCCTTTATCCTCCCTGGTTTTCTTTTTATTACTGAGCACACTTTTTTCTTACTATTGTTTTATTTGTACATATTACTTTGGTTCCACACGTTGTATATAGTTTGTTCTTGTTTTATATATTTATAGTTAAAAAAAAAGTTCTAAAAGAAAAAGCAGTTTAAGTTCAGCCACAAGTGCGTGCTGTCATTTGTCCAGGAAAGTGGGAGGGGGGTGTGGTGGGGTGCTCCATGGTGTGGGCGTTGGGGCAGGAGTGTGGTGGAGGAAGGGGCGGGCAGTGGGGGGCTTGGCAGAGTTCATCCCGCGGCCTCATCATCGAAGTGGGCCCGCAGGGACTCCCGGACCCGGGTCCCTTCGGGGTCCACCTGCCGACTGGGGGCAGCGGGTGGTTGCATGTCGGCCCTGCCGGCCTCCACAGCCCAGCCCTGGAAAAAGGCCTCCCCCTTGCTCTCCACCAAATTGTGCAGGGCGCAGCAGGCACCCACAATCAGGGGGATGTTGTTGGGGCCCGCATCCAGGCGGGTGAGGAGACATCTTCAGCGTCCTTCCAGGTGGCCAAATGAGCGCTCCACCACCTGGCGCGCGTGGTTCAGGCACTGGTTGAAGTGCTCCTGGCTAGCAGAGAGATGGCCCATGTACAGGTGCATGAGCCACGGCCGGAGGGGGTATGCCGCATCTGCGATGACGCAGAGGGGCATGGTGGTGTCCCCCAGAGGGATCTCCCGCTGGGGGATGTAGGTCCCCACCTCCAGCTGGCGGCACAGGCCCGAGTTCCGGAAAACCCGGGCGTCGTGGGTGCTGCCAGGCCAGCCCACATAAATGTCCTGGAAACGTCCCCGGCTGTCCACCAAGGCCTGGAGGACGACAGAATGGTAGCCCTTGCGATTCAGGTATCGTCCTCCACTGTGATGCGGGGCGCAGATGGGGATGTGAGTCCCATCCAGAGCCCCAAAGCAGTTGGGGAAGCCCAGGGTGGCAAAGGCCGTGATGGTGGCATCTGGGTCCCCCAGCCTCACGAGCCTGTGCAGGAGCATGGCGTTGATGGCATGCACAACCTGCAGGGAAAGCACATGGGACAACACCAATGAGGGGTGAGCAGGGTGTGCGTGGCCCTGCCCTGCCCTCCCCCGCCCTCCCCTCCCCTCCTCTGCCCTGCCCTCCCCTGCCCAGCCCTCCCCCCGTGGGTTCTCTTACCTCCATGAGGACAGCCCCTACGGTGGCCTTGCCGACACCAAACTGCTGTCCCACGGATCGGTAGCTGTCAGGAGTGGCCAGCTTCCAGACAGCGATGCTGACCCGTTTCTCCATTGTGAGGGCACACCACATGGCGGTGTCCTGGTGCCTGAGTGCGGGGGTGAGCCACTGGCACAGCTCCATAAATGTCTGCCGGCTCATCCTGAAGTTCCTGAGCCAGCGGTCGTCGTCCCATTCCCCAAGCACCAGCCGCTCCCACCAGTCGGTGCTGGTGGGGTAGCTCCACAGCCGGCGGGGTGCTGCCGGGTTGGGGGTTGAGCCCTGCTGCCCTGGGGGCAGCTCCTCCTCCAGTGTAGCAAGGAGGTGCTCAGCTGCCTCCCTCATGGCATGGAGCAGGGCAAGCCCTTCTCCTGCCGGGAGGGCTGGGTGGACCTCTGGCTGCTGCTGCTGCTGCTGCTGCTGCTGCTGGGGGTCCATGCCTGCGTCGCCCGGGGTCTGTGTGCCTATAGCTCCTCAGACCACGTGCTGTGCAGGCTGAGTGTGTCTGGGAGGGGCCCTTTAAGGGAGCGGCTAGCTGTTGCCCAGGAAGCGCTAGTCTGCCCTGTGACCCTGTCTGCAGCTGTGCCTGGCATCCCTATTTCGATGTGTGCTACTTTGGCGTGTAGACGTTCCCTCGCTGCGCCTATTTCGATGTTGGGCTGCGCAACGTCGAAGTTGAACATCGACGTTGCCAGCCCTGGAGGACGTGTAGACGTTATTCATCGAAATAGCCTATTTCGATGTCGCTACATCGAAATAAGCTATTTCGATGTAGGCTTCACGTGTAGATGTAGCCCATAATACTGAATTCTGCTGACTGCATACCATAGTCCTCCTGTGAATTTTCACCCATTATGCTTCTTTACCTAAAATAAAGCCTTTGAGTGAAGGAATGAATTATATTCATGTCAGTCATTATTAATAGATAATAATAAATAATACCATGTAGTTAGTTTATCACGTAGCTTTTTATCCCATTTTCCAGATGTGAAAAATGAAGCATATGAAGTATGAGTGGATGCAATATAGTCGTGGTAGACAAGTTTAGTAATTCACTAAAATAAGTTACAGTATAAGGTCTTTTTAAGCTATGATATTGTTCTTTACTGTAGGCACCAAAACTTAACAGTTCACTAGAAGACACACTGAAATGCGTCTATATGAGATTGGTCCTTTATACCTCTCAACTAGAATTGAGTGGAAGAAGGATGCTGAAATTTGCTGCTTTTATTTACACATTGGCAATTGTTTGTTTGAGTGGAGTGGGCTTTCAAAACAAAGTCTAGAGGTTACGAATGTGGGGTGTGTGGAAACAATACAAGACTCCAATTGTTAAAATTCAGTCAGCATAAATTTCTATAAATTCAGGTTCACTATTCAGCTTTTCTGGTAGCAATTTTAAACAATAATGTAAGTGGGGTGGGGCGAAGTCAAGTAGTAAGATGAGGAATGTTCCTCTTATGAGGGGGTTGAGAGGTATGGGGTGACCTGTCACCCAATTTATCAGCATCTCCCAATTTAGTTGAATGCCTCATACTTTCTCATCATACATTATGTAACATTAGATGCTTAGCTCATGCTTGACTGCTCTATGGAGGCCAATTAAATTGGCTGTAGTGTAATTTTACATTGTGCTGAACTTGCCCCACTCCCTCAATCTACTGATATGGAAGGCAGAGAGAAGGTAAGGGTCAAGATATGATTTGTTGTTGGCGTTGTGTTGTTGAAGTGCTAAACAGCTGCATAAAAACCTGCCAGCTTATGAGAAGACACAGTGGCTAGTTTTTCCATATGGTACATGAAAATTCTGCTCCAAAGTCATGTTAGTTCCTGCTCTGAGTTTTGCATGAGACTTGCTCAGACAGGTGCCCATTGGTTTTGCCAGGAAATCCTTTGAGACACCATGGCCGTGGCTACACTAGCCTCCACCTCCTTTCAAAAGAGGGAGGCTAAAGAGCCACTTCAGCAGATACCAAAACCAAATGGGAAGAAGGGGCCTTCGAAATCCAGGGGGTCCTTTCAAAAGGTCCCTGTCTACACCGGCAGCATGCGTTTCGAAAGCGGCACTTTCGAAAAGTGCGCCGCCACCATCACGCTAATGAGGTGCTGCACAGTCATAGCAGCACCTTATTAGCAGCTCCCAAAGTGGCTCTTTAGCATCCCCCTTTTGAAAGGGGAGGAGGGTTGTGTGGCCACGGCCCATGAGGGGAGAAGTGGTTGGAGACAGTGTAATGTCCGTATCAATAGCTCTGCTGCTAATCTATTCCTGTAGCTTACTGGAGTAACTGGGAGGAATGTAGATTGCAAATTTACCTAAACTGTTCCCACAGCTGAATACAAACTGGAAAAACCCCCACAGAATGTCAACTTACTTGTACAAGAAATTTTGCATAGCATTGCAGGCCTTACTTATGATACCATAGTTGGAAAAGAGACACAAAAAGGACCAAGCACTGGTCACTTAACAGAGATAGGTACACTCTGCCCGGCCAACTGAAAGCATGCCTGCAATGTCAAGGCTTATAAAATCCCAGTACCAAATATTCAGGCTAAAAGCATCAAGGGATTCAAGGGAAGGCTCCTAAAAGGAAATCTTGCAATTAAGTCTATAGAATAGGACCCTGACTAAAGAGAGTCCTTACCAAAAATAAATAAAGAAATAAATAAGTTCAGGAACATTTTTAAGCAGGTGCTTAGTTTTAAGCATGTAAATAGTTTCATGGATGTCCATGAATCTATTCACATTCCTAAGTACTCTGCTGCCTCTTGGCCAGAACACTCGGGGACATCTGGAGTTGAATAATGTGGGAGTTTTGGGGACCCGTCCTTGTTTTTTCTCTTGTAAACCAAATAGCTGCCTTTGTTCATGAAGAGAAAACCTGATCTCTAGCACTCTTTTTAACACCTGTCAATAGCCACTAGCTTGTCTTGGGCTACTAGCTTACGTAGTGCTAGTTAGCTTCAGAAGTTTTTCCTTTAAATGTTTGTGTTTCATGTTTAAGAACAGTGACCTGATCCCATTTCATATCAATCCATTAATTTGATGGCAACAGGTAACTTACAAGTAGCAAAAACTTAGTATGAAAAATACAATAAAATCTTGCAAAAGCTTTAAACAACTTTTTTTCTTCAGTAATGGAAATCAAGTGTCTTCCATACACACCCGTGCCTATAGCTGTACTATTTTGCCACTTCAAAACGGGTAAGGTTAGCAGCCTATTCTCATCTGTCTTCAATTCTTGAAACTCTTACAAGAATGAGCAGAATTCAAATCCAAATGCAGATTATATTGTTACCTTAGTTATTATTTGTTCAGTGTTTATAATGTACTTAGCACTCTGAAATTAGCAGCTAATCTAGAAATTTAATTATATTTGGCCATTCATTCTGAGTCCTCTGCTTTGGTTATAATTTATTAAATGCCGACAGAGTGAAGTGGAAGAGACTTGCAGATGGCCTATACTCCTCCTGGAGTATAATGATTTGAAGAAGAAAGAATGTCATTCTTCCACCTCCTAGACATTTCAGTGGAGTCTAGCCTTAGTAGAGACAGGACCTAATCCTGAATGCAGGTGAATATTCACAACTTCCACTGATACTGGTGGGAGCTGTGGGTTCTGCACTCACTGATATGGTCTCTCACAACACTCTTCCCCATAAGTTAAGGAAGTATGGATTGAATACATGGACTGTAAGATGGAAAGAAAGCTGGCTTGATGGACGGGACTAATGAGTAGTGGTCAATAGCTCCATGTCTGGTTAGCAGTTGGTTTCACATGGAGTGCCCCAAGGACTGGTTCTAGGGCCAGTATGGTTCAATATCTTTATTAATGACCTTGATGAGGGGATGGATCGCACCCTCAGCAAATTTGCAGATGACATGAAGCTAGGGGGAGAGGTAGATATGTTGGAGAAGTGCAGAGTCCTGCACTTGGGATGGAAGAATCCCAAGCACTGTTACAGGGTGGGGTCCGACTGGCTAAGTAGCAGTGCATCAGAAAAGGACCTGGGGATTACAGTGGCTGAGAGGCTGGCTATAAGTCAATAGTTTGCCTTTGTAGCTGAAAAGGTTAACAGCATATTGGGGTACATTAGAAGAAGTATTTCCAGAAGCTCTAGAGAAGTTATTATTCCCCTATTTCATCAGAAGGGTGGTGAAGCACTGGAATGAGTTATCAAGAGAGGTAGTAGAATCTCTGTCCCTAGAGGTTTTTAAGTCTCGGCTCGACATAGTCATGGCTGGGATGATTTAGTTGGGGTTGATCCTTCTTTAGGTTGGACTAGATGATCTCCTGAGGTCCCTTCCAGCCCTAGAATTCTATGATTCTATAATTCTCAGAAAGATTGGGCTCCATTTTTGCAGAAACTTAGTCATGCATTTTTTTGCTAGCAATTATACTATGGATACGAAACAAAGCGTACAGACTCAACAGTCTGGAAAATAAAAGGTTAAAAATCTAGTCTGGTTCCAAAAGGCACTCTGACTGTGATTGCAGAAGGATTCAGTCATCAGGTCACATCTAGCACCAAAGCTTAAATGATCAGCAGGAGATTCATAGGGGAAATGCTGTTGGGATGAAGAGACAGGAAGTAGCTAATCTCCCAGGGAATAGAAGTGTTAGCAGGGAAGGAAATCAAGAAGAATGTGGAGGACTAAAGGGTGGTTCTTTTATCATGTGGTTTTTTGGAACTGGAGGAAGATTTTCACTGTAATCTTTGCTCTGTAAGGGAGGTTTTTCATTACCTTTGAGCTACAAGAGCCTGTTTTCCTGCGTCCCCATGTCCAGAAGACTTTCCCTCTCACAGTTGGGATTTAGCCTCTGTTGGTTTCTTTTCACAATCAGCTGCTGAACAAACACTGGCTCCTTGGCATCTGAACTTTAACCCCTCATGTACGCGTGGACATGTATGTGTGTGTGTGCACATATGTGTGTATAAGTTCTTTGTTACAGCTGCCCACTAGCAATCACAGTCAGGCCCATTTAATATCATGTTAGTTCTTTGCGTTAACTAAGGTTTGTGATGAAATTTTATCCCAATACTTCTAAAGCAGAGACAGCTGTGAGTAGCTGTTAAATAGACACAAACAAGAGCTTAATCCAAACTATGCATGTTTGACATAGTGTCTTAGATATATATTGTGCAACAAGACCACAAAAATTGAAGAAACCAAAACATATTAATTATTTGAAAAGGAAACTCTCTTTTTAAATGTAGGCATCTTTTTTATATGTCTTGCTTAAATGCCACATTAATTTTTAAATCTTTGAAAACTCTTTACTGCAGCACACTCATTTTATATGTTACATTCTAACACATGGTTTTAGTTTATTATGTAACGCTTCAATAAGTAAATGCAAATTACCAATAATGACCTGTTTAATTTGAAACATGACTTTATCTAAATTTACCTTTTCAAACAAATAAATGGACAGAGGTTTATTTTTGTCAAGTTGTATTTCATAAATTAGTTTCAGTGTTTGCCACATCTAGCCCAGATTTCAAAGAAGTTCAGAACAAATTTAAAAAAAAATCCAAACCCTGGATTTGTCATTAAAAACACATGGATTTTAAATTCTGTTTCTTATACAGAAAATTGCATTAATAGATTTTGACCTCAAGATTAAGCCAAGGTACATATGTTAAAGGCCCAAGAACTCTGCACTGATCCAGAGCACTGGACCTGCACACTCACTGAATAATGCACTAATGTAATAGTGACTTGCATATGTCTCATCTTCATGTTATTTTCCTAATAGTAATAGTATTAAAAGCCTACTTACTTTGCTATTGTGTTACCCTGTTTATGATAATTCACCCAAAAATTTCTCTTTGAGTATGTGAATCTATTTGCTATGAATGCAGCATTTTATAATCTATGACTGAAAACACCGAAATCACAAGGACATGATATTTTGATTCTCACATTAACTTTGAGTATTCTTTCTTCAAAAATCTGTTGTATTTCTTGAATAATTTATTAGCAAGACTTTTGTTGTATGTCCACATGGAATTCATAAAGACAAATAATATTTTTTTGCACTGAGAGTTTGGCTGAGTGAAAATTCACACATGGAAAACAAATGAGCATAGGGAAACATTTCTCTTTGCTAATGGCTACTTGGTCTGTAGCCAGAATTCATACAGATCCTTAAAATGACGTAAATTATGCCTGTAGTGACAGTTCCCTTTTGCTAGAGTCCCACAACAAGCACCAAATGGTAGCATAGACCAGAACTGCCAATTTTCATTTTTTACTTCCTGATTTCTTTCAATTAGCGTATATACATTTCAGACAGATGGTCCTGTACATATTTTATAATACAGTACTGCAGGTGGAATTCAGATGTACGTACTTCTCAGATACAACATCCTTTCCAAAGCCATGGGACTCATTCTCTTTGTTTAGCCGTTTACACACACACCACCTAATTTTGTACCCAGGGCTCCCACTGACATCAGGTGGAGTTCAGGATGGACTTCTAAAGGCAGAATTGTACTTATCTCTTTTCATTTCTGCAGATTCAAAAATAAGTATGGCAGAGGCGGAAGCAGACACATGTAGATCTCATTTAAACAAGCCAGAAAAGGAAAATGAAGAAAACTGGGGAGGTTTTGCTCTTCCATAGGTTTTCTTTCTACACCTTTTATAAAGGATGCTAGATTTTTATTAAACAGTTTCTTGGACATACAGGTTAAGAACCCTGCTACTTATTGTGTTTCAGAATAGGTAAAATAGATGGTGAATTATGTAGTAGAAAATTAGGATGGATTACATGAATATCTGTTCACACTACGATAAATATTTATAAACAATCTTCCTTTCAGAACATTCTCTGTCATTCATTTCAGAGCAATGAAAAGCCTGGAACAATGGAACTAATGACTACATTGTTCCAAAGTTAAATAGTAAGTCTAATAAGGAAAACAGTAAAATGAGCCAAATTCTTTATGAACATAAGAGTGAAGCAATTAAAATAAATGTGATTTTCCAGATCAAAACTTCTGCCTGTTAATTGCTATATGGCACCTATCCTAGTCATATGAGTTTCCCTTGCAGCTGTTTTTATTTCATGATACATTTTGAAATCCCCAGAGCCTAGTCCTGGGATCTGACAAAAAGACAGTTACTCTGAAAACCAGGATAGTTATTGAGTGTTTATAATTTGTATAGATTAACTCTCAAGACAGGCCTTTGAGAACAGTCACTGTTTCTTGCCATTTGCATTTTGTTTGTAATGTGTTTCCAGTTAAGATAATTTATTGGTACATACTTCTCATACTGAAGTATGGGGTTTTACTGCCATATGGAGGACAGAACACAAAGGCAACATCTTGGGAACAGTGTGGTGGCCTGTCCTTCTCTGGTAGTTTCAGTTAAAGGCTGTCATTACTGCATTCACTTAGCTAATCAATAAAATGTTGTTGTGAATTGTATATAAAGTAAATATTATTAAAACTTGCTTTTCAGAGTTTCTCACCTGTTTAAATTTTCTCTCTTGAAACAATGAGCAATATTTTCTCATTGGCTGCTGCTTGGTTTCTCTCTTTCTCTCTACTATAATCATGGAACACTGTTTAGCCTGAGCTATAACAAAGGATGTTACATTCCAGTGAAATGGAATGGTTCAGTCCACAAGACCACAGAAGTGATGTACAAAGGCAGTTCCATCAAATATGCCTTTCAGTGTACATATCTCTGCTCTCTGACAGGATGGGAAGGTTTGATTTGCATAATGATTGTATGGCTTCCCACTGACTCCACACACCGATTGGCTGAGGGACAGGTTTGGCCTTACTTTACATTTACCAAGAAATAACCCTTGGCTTCTAATCTGCATAGAGGCCTGATTGCCATTTTGCTTAGCATTGTACAAATAAGTAAGAAAACATGTATCCTGGCCCAAAGAATTGATGGGGTGACTTGCACCGTCAGCAAGTATGTGGATGAATATAAAAGAGGGGGGAAGGGTTAGATAAGTTGGAGGGCAGGAACAGCATCCAGAATGAATTAGACAATTGGGAGGTTTGAGCCAGAAGAAATCTGATGAGGTTCAAAAAGAAAAATGCAGAGAACTGCATTTAAGAAGGAAACATCACATGCATTGCTATAGGCTGGGAACCAACCAGCAACGCTGCAATTCTACAACAAATGAACTGGAGATTACAGTAGATGAGGAACTCAATATGAGTCAACAGTGTGTCCTTGTTGCCAGGAAGGGAAAGGGCATAATAGGCTGCATTAATAGGAGCCTTGCCAGCAGATGGAGGGAAGTGATTATTCCTCTGTGGTCAGCAATAGTGAGGCCACATCTGGAGTACTGTGGCCGGTTTTGTGTCTCCCATTACAGAAAGGATGTGGACAAATTGGAGAGAGTCCAGTGGAGGATAACAATATGTTTTGGGGGCTGGACTACATGACTTATAAGGAGAGGCAAAGGGAACTGGCCCTATTTGATCTTCAGAGAGAAGATTGAGATGAGGGTGGGATTTGATAGCAGCCTTCAACCACTTTTAAGGGGTTTCAAAGAGGATAGAGCCAGTCTATTTTCAGTGGTGGCAGATGACAGAACAAGATGCAATAGTCTTACATTCCAATGAGGGAAATCTGGATTGGATAGTAGGAAAAAATATTTCACTAGGAGGGTGATGAAACACTAGAATGGTTGCCTAGGGAAGCTGTAGAATCACCTTTCAAGGCCAGACTTGGCAAAAGCTGGGCTGGAATATTTAGTTGGGGATGTTTCTGCTTTGAGAAGGGTTTGAACTGGATAATCTCCTGAGGTCTCTTTCAAAACCAGTCTTCTGTGATTCTAGGATAATATAAAGTCTCAATCTTGCAAGTACTGATGTAGGTGCTTAGGTTTATTTATTTATTTTTTCACTTCTCTCTCTGCAGGGGCACCAAAATCTGTCTCATGCAGATTCTGTACCTAAAAACAAGCGAGGGGCTTTAGGATGCTTTCATTGAGCCTGTGTACTGTACGAGTGCATGGGAAGAAAAGCTCCATCTAGTTGTCTGTCTTCACTTCCACCAGCATTAATGTGCCTCCTGCAGAAGCTAGAGAAAATACCTGTTATGTTGAAAGTTCTGGCCTTATCCTCCCTGAGTGGGCATTGGATCTTGCCCTATATGGCTGGTCTTAGAAGGTCTGGGACTGGACTCTTAGGTCCGTGGCTGAGACTTAGGCGAGGAGCCCAATTTAGGAGAATTTATTTGGCCCAGAATATGGTTATCAGCTCATACAAAAGAAGAACCTCAAGGTGTGTATGCAGTTGGAAAGTTTACTATATGTCAGTCTCATATTAGGTTACTGGAAACTGTCTCTTACTTACCTGGATTATTAAAGGAGACAAAAAAATCTCAGCTGCTGGAGTAAGTAATGTAGTTTATCCAACATTGAACAGATATTGGCATCTTGAGGTAAGTATCAGGAGTCAGTAATCTCAGACTCTGATATTGAACAAGCTGAAGCCACGAGCAATATGATATTGATTAGACAATAGAAGTAATTATATTTACCAACATAGTTTTATTGGGTGGGGTGGAAGGTGATGAGGCTTTATTCTGGAGTTTAGGGAGGACAATTAAAAATGTTGTAAACAAAGCCCTAGTAGCCTTTGTGCTTTTCTTTTTTAACAGCTATGGATTTCTTGTCGGCTATTTTAAAATTGCATGTGCTCTCTCTTAGCTGTCAGAAGGATTTTTTTTTTTAAATATGGTATCCTGGATGTTTACTACACATCTCAGGAGAGTTTTAATTTTTTCCAGAGATCTTTCTCTGACAATGTCCTCTTCTACTTTTCCTTTTACCCAATGATTTTATAATTGTACTGCAGATATGTTAAATCTTTGCATCTAATGAATACCTTTTCTAATGTTAAATGAAATCATGTTGAATTTAAATATGTTTCATATTTAGCTGCTTCTTCAGTTCTGTGAGGAACTTTAATTGCCTGAGTCCTGGAACCTTCTTCTTTTTCCTGCTCATCCCCTCCAGTCCCACCAGCTATTGAATGTCTAAAATTCATTTTTATTTCACATCAAAAGTTAAATTTGAACTTCCTACCTTCAACAGAAGTTCATCAAGAAAGTAACTTGTACTACTTTGTTCTGTGCTGTGTGGTTAAATGAATATTATTTTGTGCTTTTTGCCTCACTCATGGGTAAGATTTTACCTTGTAATAAATCTGGAAAAAAACCTGAAGTGGCATTAGTTATCACCATTTATTCCTAGACATATAGGCTGTGTCTACACCAGCATTTCTCTTTTGAAAGAGGCATGCAAATGAGGGAAATAGAAAATGGAAATGAGGTACAGATTTACATATCTGGTATCTCATTTGCATATTCTTCTTTTGAAAAAGCTTCTTCTGAAGGAAAACAAACACTGTAGATGCTGCTCTTTCAAAAGTAGACCCTATTTCTGAAAGCACCATTTTTTTTCCAATTTTTTTTAAGAAGAAGGGTTCTTTCAAAGATGGGGTTTACTTTCAAAAGAGCTGCATCTAAACTGCTTTTCTTCTTTTGAAAGAATATGCAAATGAGGTGCCAGATATGTAAATCTGTACCTCATTTGCATTTTCAATTCCCCTCATTTGCATGCCTCTTTCGAAAGAGGATTACTAGTGTAGACACAGCCATTATGTAGCGTCTAAGTCATCTTTCTGCTCTCCTTATTGTTGTGATTCCTAGAGACCTTCAGCAGCCTCACATATAAAATATATATAGTTTTTGTTGTGTCCATCCATCTGTCTGGGCAAGGTTCTACCATGTCCCTCCCCACTTCCCCACACCATGTGGGTCCCAGCCTCTCCCTCAGCCAGTATGGGGCCTGGCCCATGCACTTTGGATGTGTATTATAACAAATTTGTGTCTAGAACTTTCTTCCTGTCCAACTTCTGCTTGCAAGCAGAGCTGCAACTGGGCCCCTAGTACTATATTATAGTCCCAAATAATCCCTTGTTATAGTTTGGATTCAGCCAGTCATCTCCGAGCAAACAGTAGGTCAATTTTTCATAAGTGTTTAAGAATCCATCTTTTGTACTTTAAGAGAAGAATGACCAGGAATATATTGGGAGAGTGGGTATGACTTTAAAGCCAGGTGTGCAGTCCTTGTAGCAGGGCTGAAGTTCACCCTGTGCAAAATTTAACCCTCATCAGAAGTCTTGCTAACTCTGGGGATTTTATCATGAGTCTCATGATTTGTGATATTTTTCATAAAATCCCAGCTTCTGGAATAATGTGACAATGTAACATTAATCTCAGTGGTCAGTTAAAAACAAAACCAGACCCCTTGTACTTGTGGAGAAAAGAGTTGGCCCTTCAGATGCAAAGAAGTCAAAAGTTATTATTCTTTGATTGTAACGCAATTGTGATTTTGTTTTTTCAGGCTGGATTCCTGATTTTGGAATGCATTGGTCTGTCAATACTGAAAAGGCCAGCACAAGCTGGTAGGTCCCCCAACCCCTCAAATTAAGGTGCAAGTGGAACTTAAATGGTGCAGAGGTATGGGGCAACTTCCCCAAAATGCACACAGATGACTTTCACCTTTGTTTATAGCATCCCTTCTCCCACATAAAAATAAAAGCAAGCACCCTTCAAAAGAATTACACATACAGACACAAGACTTGTTGTTGTGGAAGATACAGACTAACACAGCTACCTCTCTGATGTACAAATGATTCCTTTTGTGAAAAAAACTCACCTGAGATTGCTAGCTCCATGATATTGTTATGAAACCCTGTGGCAGCATGGAGAGCCGGGGCAGTGGTTATTTGAGAGAAAGAGATGCACGGAACACACAAGAAAGCTGATACCAATGTCTGGGGAAGCAATGGTGTGTGGATGCCCTTCTCTCTCCCCCCCTGTTGCCACCAGCAACCAAATCTTTGAATCTGTGAAGTGGGTTGAACAAATTTGCTTACACTAGAGAAAAATGCTTCTGGCAGTGGTATAAAATGGAAGACATTAAGCACTGCGTTTTAGTTTATGAAACTGAAATTCCCACAGAGACAAAGGAAAAATTTAGTGTCTCTCAAAAATAATTTTGAAATGACTTCCATAAAGATCAGCACTCTGAAGCTAATAAATCCCAATATTGACCTATAAATTAGTATCTGCGTATTATATAATTCTTTGTAATCCATCCATTCAGAGAAAATATTTAATACCTACTGCACTGAAAAGCACTTTTAAGACCCACTGAAGTAGCTGCAGCCCAACTCTGTAAACATTAGTAGTAGACTCATTGAAGTCATTGCTGGATGTGGGTCTTTTGCAATCAGGTTTGTGTGGTTGGACCTCTTCTGCCCATGTGAAGCCCCTTTGCTACTGAGTCTAATGGGGTCCCGTGCACATGAAGAGATGTGTGGCTGTACGATCTGAATGCCTAAAAGCTGTGAAATTGAAATTGTTTCTTTTCAATATCAAAGAACTCGTAGAAGGGTTGTTTTTTGGAGAGGACTTTTTGTTCCTACCTTCTGGATGACAGCAAAGGTCTCAATGCACCTTCTGGTTTTAAAAATAAAAGAATGAAGGGAAGAAAACCACCACCACAAAACACTGTACTAAGCACACACTTCTATGAGGCTATGTCTACACTGGGATGCTACATTGAAATAGCTTATTTTGACGTAGCGAAATTGAAATAAGCTATTTCGACATGTAGCGTCCACACATCCTCCAGGGCTGGTGCCGTCAACGTTCAACATTGATGTAGGACAGCACTAAATTGAAATGGGCCCTGCAGAGGAGCGTCTACACACAAAAGTAGCCCCAACCGGAATAAGGGGGCTAGGAAAGCCTGCGGACAGGACTACAGGGCAGACTAGCCCTTCCAGGGCAACAGCAACCTGCTCCCTTAGAGGGTCCCTCCCAGGCACACTCAGCTTGCACAGCACAGGTCCGCAGAGCCGACAACCACTTGCAGACCCCGTGCACGCAGCATGGACCCCCAGCAGCATGGACCCCCAGCAGCAGCAGCAGAAGCCAGAAGCCCACACAGCCGCCTCTGAGGCAGTGGCCGCCCTGCTCAGCGCCATGGAGGAGGCTGCCCTGAACCTCCTGGAAGATGAGCTGTCCTCATCGGGGGACGAAGGAGTCGCCCCAGGCCACCATGTAGCCCTCCGGGCCTGCCCCCGCCAGGCGTGCTGCTGGCTATGGAGGCACCCCACCAGCACAGAGTGGTGGGAGTGGCTTGTGCTTGAGGAGTGGGATGACAACCCGCTGGCTCCGGAATTTCCTCGAGCTCTGCCAGTGGCTCACCACTGCCCAGCAGCTCCAGGACACCCACATGCAGCGTGCCCTCACCATCAAGAAATGGGTTGGCATTGCTGTCTGGAAGCTGGCCACTCCAGACAGCTACCAATCCATAGGACAGCAGTTTGGTGTGGGCAAGGCCACCGTCGGGGCTGTTGTCATGGAGGTAAGGGGACCCTGGGGGGAGGGGGGACTCCATGGGGTGGCAGAGAGCACAGGGGGATGGGGGACACAGAAGGAGAGCCAGGCACACCCTGCACACCCCTCATGAGTTCTCATGTCCTGCCCCCGCAGGTGGCCTGCATGCTGAACGCTCTGCTGCTACATGGGCTCATGCAACTCGGGGACCTGGATATAGCCATCATGGGGTTTGCCGGCATTAGGTTCCCTAACTGCTTTGGGGCACTGGACAGGTCCCACATCCCCATCTGCACCCTGGAGCACAGCGGAGGACACTTTCTGAACAGGAAGGGATACCACTTGGTGGTCCTCCAGGCCATGGTGGACAGCCAGGGCTGCTTCCCGGACATATATGTTGGCTGGCCTGGCAGCACCCACGATGCCTGGGTTTTTAGGAACTCAGGCCTGTGCCACTGGCTGGAGGCAGGGACCTACATTCCCCAGAGGGAGATCCCTCTGGGGGACACCACCGTGCCCCTCTGCCTTGTGGCGCATGCGGCCTACCCTCTTCAGCCCTGGCTCATGCGACCCTACACAGGCCACCTCAGTGCCAGCCAGGAGCAGTTCAACACCTGCCTGAACCATGCATGCCAGGTGGTCAAGCGGACTTTTGGTCACCTCAAAGGCCACTGGAGGTGCCTCCTTACCCGCCTGGATGTGGGGCTCCCCAACATCCCCCAGGTTGTGGGCATGTGCTGTGCACTTCACAACCTGATGGAGAGCAAGGGGGAGGCATTCATGAAGGGCTGGGCTGTGGAGGCTGGCACGGCTTACCCCCAGCCAGCAATCACCCCAATCTGCCAAGCCAGCCACAAGGGGATCCAAGTCTGGGAGCCCATTTTGACCAGGCTGCAGGGTGAGTGCCAGCAGGGCCAGCCTGGTGGGCCACCCACTGCTCCCCCGCCACTGTCCACAACACATTACACTGCCCCCACATCCATACTACGCGCCCTGAGAGCACACAACACACGTTTGTTTTGTTTTAAATAAACCGAACATTCTTGAAACAACAAAAATGATGAACTTTCTAAACATGAATGGGGAACTATGTACATGGGGGGGAAGCTAATAAAGTGGGGGTGGAACAAGGCAACTATTTACAAAATGGGGAGGACTATGTACAAAGGGGGGACCTGGGTGGCTCAGTCCTTGGCTTCCTTCCCCCCCACTGTCCAACACCCGGCATGAGGGGGGATGACCCATATCTGGGACGGAGTCCCCGTCGAGGCTGGGTGGGGGCTGGGAGGATTGGAAGGTATGGCTGGGCTGGCCCCTGAGCCCCGCAGTCCTCCTCCTCAGCAGACTACAGGGCAGGTGGAGGGCACCTGGGAGGGACGGTGGCTGGAGTGGCGGGGGGTGCCATCTGCTTGGTGATGCACTCAAACGTCCTCATGAAGGACCCCCAAGCCTCCTGGCACCAGGCTAGTGCTCTCTCTTGCAAATGGAGTAAGCGCTCCTCCACTTGCAGGCGGCACTCTGACACCTCCACCTGATGCTGGGGGGTGACGAGGAGGTGGGGGTCAGCACCTGCCCCTGGCTGGCTCCGGCAGTGGTGGGCTCGTCCCGGGGCCAATCCCTGTTCCACTGCCTGGCTGCCATGGTGCAATGTCCCGGCTGGGCTGTGCAGCATGACGGATGTGGCATCCATGCTGTCGTGGTCCTCAGATGGTGCGGCTTCGGAATAGAGCGAGAAAGAGCAAAGACAGCTGTTATTCTGGGCTCTGACCCGTGGCCCATGCCCCCCACACCTGTGCTGCTGGGTCCCCATCCCCTGTCCCACAGGATGATGATGATGGGTGTGGTGTCCCCCCCACTTTGGGAATTCTCCTCCTTCCTATCCCCAGGGATGGGGTGCGGTGCCATTCTGGGGGGCAGGTGCTGACAGACTCTGATTGACATGCCACTGCTGTCCCAGGGCTGTGGTCTGACTGGGCCATGGTGGGCCGGGGTCAGCTGGGTGTGTGGAGGGCCCTGGTCATATCCCTTGGCCCCACCCCTTAACCCAGGGGTGTTCACCTTGGGTACATACCTGACGGTCTGCTCCCATGGTTGAGGGACACCTGGCGGGCAGATGCCCTGCTGGAGCTGTGGGAGGGGAGGTCAGTCAGGAGCCCCTATCGCTGGAGCCCTCCTCCTCCTCTGCTGTCCCAGGGGTGGGATCCTCTGGGGGTCCCTGGGGTGCAGGGCTGGCCTCCGGGCCAGACTCTGGCTCCAGGGCCTGCTGCGGCTTGTTGGCTGAGGTGTCAAGGGTGGCCAGGGGGAGGAGGTGTACCAGGGCCCAGGATCTCCCTGAGCTCCCTCTAAAAGGGCAAGCAGCAGGGGCAACCCCAGACCAGCTGGCCATGTCCCGGGCCCGGGCATAACCCTGCCAGAACTCCTTGACCTTACTCCTGATATGGTCAGGAGGGCAGATAGGGTGATCCTGGGCAGCCAGACCTTCGGCCAGATGGGCGAATGTGTCTGCTTTCTGCCGCTTGCTCCCCATTATCTGGAGCACCTCCTCATTGCCCCAAAGCCCCAGCAGGTCCCGGATCTTGGTGTCTGACCAGGAGGGAACCCGCCGCCTCTTCTCCCCTGGCTGGATGGCTGGGAGCCCTGGGACCCCTTTGGGAGTGCCCTGGGGGCACTCAGGGAGCTGGCCGGTTGCCATGGGCACTGGGTAGAGGATCAGGGCATCTGGAGGGCATTCAGGCTATGCACGTGTCTGTGCTGCTGCCTGCACGCTCTTAGCTTCCTGCCACAGGAAATTGGGGGAGTGGAGCTTTAAGAGGCTGCTGCACATGGTGACCATAGAGCCCAGGGGCTGGTCAGAGTGTCTCTCAACCCCTCAGCTGATGGCCACCATAGAGGACCCTCCTATTTTGACATAGCGGGACGCGGATTGTCTACAGATGCCCTACTTCGACATTGGATGTCGAAGTATGGCGCTATTCCCCTCTTCTGATGGGGATAGCGATTTCGACGTCTCGCCATCTTACATTGATTCAACTTCGAAATAGCTCCTGGCGCTATTTCAAAGTTGGGCCAGCTATTTCAAAATCGCTGGTTAGTGTAGACGCGGCTTCAGAGAAACAAACTGTATCATAGACATTAGTCACATTGCTTAATGCTTTATTATACACCAAATACTGTGGAGATGAGGGCAGCATAAAAACATCTCTACAAGAGAAAGTATTAATTGAGAACAGGACAGGCTGGGGCTTTGAGCAATACTGGTTGATTCCACAGTGTTCTTCAAGATAGCTGAGTAACTTTCCCTACAACTCAAGCTCACCAGGGTCAACAGAAGCTCCTTGGACTTATTTTTTCCAGTCCAGTGGAGGAGATAAGTTAACAGAGAACGCATTTTACTTTGTATGTCCTTCAGACCACCAAATCACAGTAAGGAACAGGATGACCAGCTTCTTTTGTCCTTATCTATAATGTATGGGAGAAAAGCTGCATGTTCAAGACACTTCAGCTAGAATGGCAGGCTGCCTACCCAAAGAAGTGTTGGAACCAGAATAAGGGAATTCTATTAAGAGTCCTGTGGCATCTTAACTATTAACAGATCGATTTGGGCATTAGCTTTGGTTTGTAAAACCCAGGGCATCTGATGAAATGGGTTTTATCCATGAAAACTTATGCCCAAATAAATCTGTTAGGCTACACCTGCACTAAGGCCGTCTCTACACTAGCACAAATCTTCGAAATGGCCATGCAAAGATTATTAATGAGGTGCAATTTCGAAGTGCTGCAGCCAGAGGCATGCTAATGACGTGCTGAATATGCATTTCAGCGCCTCATTAGTAATCTTCGAAATGGCCATTCGCGTGGCCATTTGAAGATTTGTACTAATGTAGATGTAGCCTAGAAGTATCTATTGACAGTAACAGGCCCCTTCTGTTGACAAAACTCTCTAGTGTAGACACAGTGTTAGTCTTTTGGGTTGCGCAGAACACCTCATTGTTTTTGCTGATACAGTCTAACTCTGCTGCCCCTCTGAGAGTTGTCACCATTTAAGGCACTGAATTTAGCCTTACGAAAATAATCCTGTATTACACTTTGTTGTGACAGATGAAGAGGAACTGATCACAGAACTAAAAATTAATGGTAACTTAAGCACAAGCATTCATGATTTGATCACATTTGTAATGTGCAGACAATTCAAAGTCCAGACCACTAATGGATATGCTTACAGATATGAACGGGCCAATTTCATAAATCAGCTGGGAGGAAAAATGTAATCAGAAAAATGTGAATCACAATCAGGAATTATTTAAGAACATTTTATTAGATGTGCAAAAAACCTCAGTCCCACAACTGAGTCAGAAGGCTGTACTGGTTCAAAAAGTGATCTGATTTAGAGGGGAAGTGAAAGTAGTGTTTGTGTGTACACACGGGCATGTATACATAAATAAAATAAATGTCAGGAACAGGAATTTGATAGTAATGGATACAAATCAGAACCTAGAACTTATAGAAAATAGACAGGAGAAACAAAGTTACAAGGATAAATTATGACAAGCAAAATTAAGGATGATAGGAAAGAGTTTTTGAAGTTTATTAGGAGGAAACAAAAAAAACCCTGACAATTTATCCATAACTAGGTGGAAATAGTAGCATCATCATCAATAATACAGAAAAGACAGAAGCATTCGATAAAAATTTCTACTGTGCATTTGGGAGAAAAACAGGTGGTGTAGTCTCATAAATGATGAGAGCAATCTTCCCATTCCACTAATATCTAGGGAGGATGTTTAAACAGCAGCTAAAAACAAATTTTAAACGGCGGATCGAGATAACAAATGAATTTCATCCATCACCTGAGTTTGCATCTCAGATCAGAATTAAAAACTCCTTGGAAGGAGGGCCGTGTCTACACTAGCCCCAAACTTCGAAATGGCCGTGTAAATGGAAAGGACCCTGCCTACTTTGAAGTCCCCTTATTCCCATCTGCTCACAGGAATAAGGGGACTTTGAAGTAGGCCGGGTCCTCTCAAAAAGGAGCCCCGTCGGGACGAGCCACGCAGCGGCGAGCCACGTCAGTTTTGAAGTGCCGCGGCCGCCCGTATGCTAATGAGGCGTTGAATATGTATTTCAGCGCTTCATTAGTAAACTTCGAAATGGCCATTTACATGGCCATTTCGAAGTTTGGGGCTAGTGTAGACATAGCGGAGGAGGAGTATCTTTCTGGTCCTGGGATTTTAGGGATAACATTTCTAGGCACAAACAAGGGATCTCCAGCTGTTTAAATTAGGTTATTCCTACAGGACATATAGAACTTACTTATTGTCAAAGCTTCTATTAAGCTTCTTAGGAAATAAGATATAAATCCAAATGATTTACTGTTTTCTTACTTAACCTTGTAAATAACTATTATTTCCTTTTTCTATTAATACAGCTCACTACATATAGCTCATTACGTGTAGGATTAGCTACAAGTGTTTTCTTTGGTTTGAGATCTAAGGTACAATAGGAACTGGGGTACGTGACTGTTCTTTTTGGGACTGGTAGTAATCTGAATATTGGTGTGATTCATGGTGTAACCTATCACAACGCTAGGTTTGCCAAGGTGACAAGATAGATTGGAGTAACCAAGGGAACTGTCTGGGACTCCCCAGGCATGCTATAATAGTGCCTGCAAAGTTTAAAATTGATAATAGGTTGTTGAAATCTAATAGGCTGGTGAAATTTAAGTATAGAATTCATAGCCAGTTTGGAGTCAGCCTGCAAAGACGCCAAACTGAGGTATCAGGCCACAGAATGACCCCACTCCAACCTGAGAAAGGGAGATCAGGTAGGTGGGAGAGGAGAACACTAGGAAAACAGAGGTGCAGCAGGGTCTATCAAGAGCATTGGGTAGCTTAGAGGAAAATGCAGAGTTTTGGACGCTTGTCTGAATCACTGTCCCGATTGTCCTTGCTTTCTGCTTTACGTATAGTTTTAAATGCTGGAGCTAGCTCAGTGCATGTTTTTATCTGTAGTTTTGTGACAGTGAAGCTGGTTTACTGCTTTACATGTACTTTTGTGTCTGGAGGCTGCTCAGGTTAGCTGTTTTTATATGTTTTGCTACTGAAATGCTGCTTTCTCCTCTGCATGAAAGGGGTTGATATTGAATTATTGATTCAATTACCAAAATAGTTACCAGTGAAATTGCTGAAAAGAGGATGGCATTTTTTGTCTACAAAAATGTTCTTGTTGTTTCCAAAAACTCTATTAATAACAAATATTTACTGACAATTTTTGATATGATTTTTAAATCACTAATTCATATATATAAAGTAAGTCCACTAAGTCAAGAAATGTGCATATATCTTTCTAAGTTCACAGGATCCTAAAAGGGAAATAAAGTATTTTTCCAGGGTTATGAATCTAAAAGCATCAGAAGTTATCACTAGGAAAACATTTCAAAAGCCCGAACTTGGACTTGTGGAAAAAGGAACACAGATAGAGGAAACAGATAAATACACGTTATGTTAGTAGGCTTTGTTTTCTGAAATGATATATTGTTCCGGAGAAGAGGTTAGCAAACAAATTATTGCTTTTTTCCCAATACAGCCGGGTCTTTCATACTACAGACCAGATGGTGAGGGTGAGCCAGATTAAAAGTTAACTGACAATAGGGCTGTATCACAGGAAAAGTGCCCTAAGTTTATCTATTGTTAAATGATATAATTTATCGTCTTTGAGGGTTAAGGAGCAATTTCTGTGCCTTTCCTACTTTTTGAACAAAGATTTATAACACTGATAATCCCAATTTTAGATATACGCTGCAGGTTATATTTGAAAGAATTTCCCAAAAGACCGATAACCTTTTTCCCTAAAACACAGTCAAACCAGTGAACTAATATGAGGCTTGCTTCAAATAACTGCACTCACTGTTTCTGTACACAGTAAGTTTTCATTTAGCTCATGATCAGCTGACAATATGCAAGTTTGCAGATACCAGTAATTGAGTACAGATAACCTTGACTGTTGACCTATGCAGAGCCATAACAGTCCAGATTTCATTGTCTATTTTTGCTAGTTGACAAAACTGATGTGGACTGAATTTACATGGTAGCTATTCATTACTGTAGCAATTGCTTATTTGGGATATATATTTCAAGAAGTTTTTATTTATTTCTCAGACTAAGATGGTAAAAATGAATTTGGTTGTGCCAATTCACTATTAGAATTAACTCTTAATAAACCAGTAACTTCCTACATGAATGTTTCTTGGGAATAGTCTAATTTCCTCCAGCTGTACATTTGCTTTGTGGGGGAAGGTTGGTAGGGCTTGGGAGAAAGCAGGGTTTCTAGCAACTGGGAAAAAGGGCCACATGAGACTGTAGTGATTTTTTAGTACATCCCCTGCTGGGGATGGCCTCGTGATGGAATTCACCAATTCTTCTGCCAATTCTCGATCCCTCAGTCCAGAAACAAGAGAAGAGAAACATAGTGAAGTGGGATCAACCAATTGGTTTGGGGAAAAGGAGTGGATGGGGCATGTGGCCTTGCCACATGCTCTGGAAGAGAATAGTCTGGCTTGCTCTGTCCGCTTTTTGAGGTTGAGGGGCTTTTACGAGGTGATCACTGTTTCGGAAGGCACAGTTGGGGCCCATGGCAGGGGCTCATTTTGTGATTAAGGGATTCAAGAGCAGTGAAAAAGGCAGCATTGTTCAGATTGTTGAGAAGGTTGAAGACTCACACATGATCTTTGTGAGGGATAATATACTGGCATGCATATTGCTGTTGGACTTCTTACAATAAAGGAAATATGCTTGGATTTTAATTTTTTTTTTGTAGTTAGAGTGATTTGTTTTATCTAGCACTGAGCAGAAGTCAGTATTGTCGAGGTACTTAACGTTTAATGCTGGGGTTTGCATGGGAGCTTATGGGTGGTAGCCACCCAAATCCCCTTGAACTATAGTTTGCCTAATCTCCTGTGAACACCTTGGCCTATAAGAAAAGTATTGAGAGAATGCATTCAAACCCACAACAGACACTTGCTGTTAATCATATTGGTCATAAATGGCCTAATCCTCTATTTATTTTAAGATTTTCACGTTCACCTTCACTTAGGTTTCTATAGACATGTCTACACTAGCAAGTACTTTCAAATTTCAGGCTATCTTTCAAAAGAGAGCACAGAGTGTCTACACACAGAGGGGCTGTGTCTACACTTGCATTCCTCTTTTGAAAGAGGTATGCAAATGCAGGAAATAGAAAATGCAAATGAGGTGCAGATTTGCATATCTGGCACCTCATTTGCATATTATTTCAAAAGAGGGGGTTGGCGGGGCCAGACCTCACAAGTGGGTTGTGTCCAGGGGGCCAATGACCCCATCTGCCTCCTTGATCCCCTAGGGCTGCCCCACCATTGGATGGGGGGGACAAGGACCTGCTGTCCATGGGGGGATAGCGGGTGCGGCCCATGGTGCAGGGGTTTGGGACCTGTCCCTTTCTTCTCTTCCATTCCTGTAGCTGCGCCATTGGAGGTTCTTGAGAGCTTATCACCCTCCGTGGTCCTGGGCAGCACCCCTGGATGTGAGAGATGGGGACTGGGCAGCCCCACCACTGGCACCGGGCATCTGCTCTCCAGGAGGGACTGGACGCAGGCTGCTGAGGACTTCCACCTCACCACTTCCATCTGGTGCCAGGTGGCAGTGGCAGAGCAGTGCCTCTGTCTGGCGGAGGCTGAGGCAACCTGGCAGTGGGTGGCCTGGGGGGAGCTGATGGGCACCTAGAGGGATGTGGTGGGTACCTTCAGGGAGCGCCTGGCCCAGCTGCCCCTCTCACTGCCCCTCCCGCCCCCACCTCTGCTGCAGCCCCTTGTTCCAGTCCCAATGAAGAGGCCCCCGTCTCAGCTGCTTCCATGGCTGAGGTGGACCTAGGGCCCTACCTCCCCATCTTCCATTCTCCATCCCAGCCCCACCAGGGACACTGAATTGGGGAGGTCGCGGATCCTGTGTATGGTGTGGTTCAAGGCCCTCCACCCTTTCCCTGAAATAGGGACCCCCCCATAAGAGGCACCCATGTTCCCTGCCCTGTTGTAAATAGCTTGACCCCCTTCCCTGTGTATGTAGTTCTAGGCTTCTGTTTTGTGTTGCTGTTAATAACCACAGTTTTGTTCAAAGGAATATACTTTATTTAGCTCACATCCCTGAGTGCTCCATGGAGGGGAGTGTGTGGGGTGGTGGCGGGGAACATGCAGGAGACCCGCTGGGGATGGCCAGGGTGGTGATCTGTGGGGCCCCTGAGCAAAGTGCTCATGCTCTGCCTCCTGTACGCAGACCCCGTCCTGGTGGATCTGGCAGCTAGGGGTGGCGGCTGGCTGTGGGTAGCCCAGGCCAGACTTGGTCACCCACCCCTGAATGAATGCCTCCCCTTTACTCTCCACAACATTATGGAGGGTGCAGCAGGCACCCACCTCCTGGGGAGATGTTCAGGAGGCCAACCTTCAGATGTGCCAGGAGACAGCGCCACTGACCCTTCAACTGGCCAAAGGGGCATTCTGCTACATTTTGGGTGTGGTTTAGCTAGGCATGGAATCGCTCCTGGCTGGAGTTGGGGTGGCCCATATAGGGCTGCATGAGCCAGGCCTGGAGGGGATAGGTGGCATCCAACACCATGCACAGGGGCACCATGGTGTCCAGAAGCGGGATCTCCCTCTGGGGGATGTAAGTCCCTGCCTCCATGCTGTGGCACAGCCCAGAGCTTCTGAGCACCCGCACATCATGGGCGCAGCCAAGCCAGCCCATGTAAAGGTCCTGGAACTGGCCACTACTGTCCACCATGGCCTTCAGCACCAGAGTGGTACCCCTCATTTTTATATATTGGCCCCTGCTATGTTCCAGGGCAAGGATTGGGATATGGGTCCCGTTGAGGACCCTGAAACAGTTCAGGAACCCAAGCCCTGCAAAGCCAGCAGGGGCTGTGTGCAGGTCCCCCATACAGATCAACCTCTGCAGTAGCATGGCATTCAATACCCAAATCGCACCCATGAGGGCATGCTGGGTGTGGCCAGTCCCCAATGGGCACCCTTTCCTGGGATCCCCCTCCGCCTGGTGGGTGTGTGGTCCGAGCTTCCTTACCTCCATGACAATGCCCTTGCCATCTGTGGCCTTGCCCACACCAAACAGGTGGCCCATGAAGCGGTAGTTCTCTAGAGTGTCCAGTTTCCAGACAGCTATCATGACCCTCTTCTCGATGGTGAGGGCACATTGCATGCAGGTGTGCTGATGTTGCAATGTAGGGGCTAGCCACTTGAAGAACTCTAGGAAGGTCTTCTGCCTCATCCAAAAATTCTGGAGCCACCTGTCGTCATTCCACTCCACCATGACCAGGTGTTCCCGCCACTCAGAGCGAGTGGGGTAGCTCCAGAGTCAGCAGAGAACCGGGGGAAGAGGCATGCTAGAGGAGTTGTGGGTCCAGGGGGTTGATGGCCGTTGCAGGGGTGGCAGCCCCCAACAAGGAGCTGAAAGACAAATGCCACTGCTTTGGACAGCAGGGTGACCACGCTGCTGGCGATGGCGAGAAGCAGCTTCAGCTGCTGCTGCTCCATGTTTTGCCCTGTCAGCACTGGTCTGCTGGGCTCGTGGCAGCCCTGCAGGCCTCATGCTGTGCAGGGCGAGGGTGCTATGGAGAGGCCCTTTAAAGGAGCAGCTGGCTTGTCCGCTACGAGACCCTGCCCATGGCGTTTCCTGGCCCTTTCTTTAGAAAGGCGCTTGGAACAGCGGAGACACTCTCTTTCAGAAGGGTGGATCAGAAGTGCCAACCTCTGGTCACGTGTGGATGCTATATTTCAAAAGGGCATCTTTTGCTTCGTCATTTTCAAAAGAGGGCCTTTCAAAATTGTGCTCTAGTGTAGATGTGGCTTATAGGTAGAGGTTTAAAAAAAATTATTTAGGAAGTTATAGCTGAGTTTGCAGGTCCTTGCTATGTAAATCTCAGGGACAAAACCCTAATCAATATGCAAATGAGCTGTTGCTTAAAAATGACACAATTATATAATTATGAGTTATTTATAAATCATGCTTTTTTGGGGTGTTAGGGGGTACTTGCCGGTATGGATCACCAACACCTCAGCAGTCCCAGCCATGGATTGGCTGCGGGGAGGGGGAAGGGAGCTGGCTGAGTCCCAGCACCTGGTGCAGGGCAGGATGGCAAACAAATGGCAACAGTCAGTACAAGGGAAGCCCTGGCCCTGGTGCAGGGTGGGGCAGCAAACAGACAAACAGTATCCAAAAGCCCAGGCTCTAATGAGCAGAGTGTGCGCTAGGCAACCCAGGCCCACACCTGGGCCAGAGAGAACAGGGAGACTGCCTTCCACAGGTTATGGGTAGGGCCCACTCCACTCCACTCCGCCCTGGCCCAGGGCCACGTTGGCAGCAGTAGCCTGCCACCAGGGTCGGTGGGGATCCACACCAAAACATACTGACCCCTGTTACTCCCAGGCCACTTCCATAGCTCCCCCTCTCCTCACACCTGGCTGAACTTCTCTAGGTCTAGTGAGCAACTCCAGTGAATAGTTCCTCCTCTGGGTCTTCCAGCAGTGGCCCCAGTGGTCCAGGCCAGTCCTCAGTCTCCTGGTTAAGCACCAGTTGGGCTCCTCTGGGTCCTGAGGGCTGCAGTGCCTCGGCCACAACAGGTAGTTTCTCCTGAGTGTCATCTGGCTGGGGTCCCAGTGGTCCAGGCCAGTCCTCAGTCTTTAGGAGAAAAGGGTCCTCCTCTCAGGCAGAAAGCTCATAGCTTTTGTCTGGCCTTTCTGGTGGCTGGGCCCCTACTGACTGGGAGTTTTATACCGGTAGCCACGCCCCCTTGCCTTCAGGTCAGGCAAGGGAGTGGGGCTCAATTCCATCCACCAAGGTGCAGGGAGTGACCCTTCCCCTTCTGAGTCAGGGAGTGGCCACACCTGCTCCTTACAGCAAAGTTTTGAAATAGTGCTTTATTTCAACATTTGGTGCTGTTTAGAGAGTGCCAAATGCCGAAATAGCATATTTTGAACTACACTCAAACTAAGCTATGCAATTCATGAGGCACAAATTGTGTAGATTATTTCAAGATTAGGATGTCATGTAGAAGTAGTCATACTGCCATGCTGGACCCTGATTGGTTGCTTGCCACACAGCCACTTCAGCAGTTTGGAGGACTTCTCCACTGCCCTTTTCTGGGTCACAAGGGCTCCAGCAGAGGGCCACAAGACATAGTCCACCCCATCACAGGCAAATAGTTTGCTAATTACACCCTCCCACAACATGCCCCCCCTACCGCAAAAAGATTATGGTCAAAAGCCTGATCCACACGAAAATAAATGGCAAAAACTCTATTGATTTCACAGCGTCCAGAATTTCTAACAAGGGCTATGTGAGACATACTGGCGATATATGGCTAGGATCAAAATTATAAGGATTAGTAATCCTTATGCTTCAGGCTAACACTGATCACGTAATTTTACAATTGCAAATGACCACAAGTGCACTTTTAGAGCTTCAGATCATCTTAAAGACAACACCCCCAAGAGAGGGGAGCGCGCTTGAAGATTCACAACAGACTCTGTGGCTCCCAGTACTTAGTATCTGAGCACCTAACAATTTTCTTGCAATTATGGTGACAAGACCTCTCAAGTAGGGCTGTGCAATTATCTTCATTTTGCAGATAGAGAACTGAGGCAGAGAGAAATTAAGGGACTTGTCCTTGGTGACCTATAGAGTCTATGGCAGGAGAGGAAACTGGACCTGGGTCTCCAAGTTCCTGTCCAGATCCCCAAAGGCCACTGGGCTATCCTCTCTCTTTCAGCTTGTACATGTTGGAAAATCAAAGCCATAGAATCATAGAACAGGATGGAACCTTGAGACATCATCAAGCTGAGCCCTCTGCACTCATGGAAGTACTGTATGATGTGATGTGAGTTCAAGTATTATTTGCAAATCACTCACCTAATGTAGTTGCATGAGAGAACTAGTGGTCAAGATGAGCCATTCGAGAGATGCTAAAACTTGGGTTAGTATTCAGAACTCAGTGTCCAAGCGACTGGAATCTGTCATGGTATAGCAACCTCCAGGGCCCAGAGATGCCAGGGGAGGTGGGAGAGAGAGCGATCGAGAGAGAGAGAGTGTCCTTCCGAGAAAGGTGTTTGTTACAGTAGGTCTATGACCTGTTTGTACAATCATGAAAATAGAGTTGCCATACAAAGCAAACATTCAAAATAAGAAACAATCACAGAGCAGTAAGAAATTCCATCAGGCACCACATTTTTACATGGACTCAACCAAATCCTGAGAAGATAAGTTGTTAAAACTTTCTTTATATTCACATAGTAGGTGGAAGTAAAATGGCAAAGTTCAGAATTAATGCTTCTCTCTGTATGCTGTTGCATTTCACTGTTTTAATATTATTATACAATGGTTATTCAGGTTTTGTTAATACGGTAAACACTAAGAATGGTATAGGGCCACAACAAATGTAAAAGAAATGGTTGATGGAGCCCTGAAATCACTGTATATGACAAAGAATCATGTGGAAAAATTGGTATAATTGTTCAGTTATTTTTAAAGTTATGCTTTTAACTCTTTGAATGGGAGTTGAGAGGTGGGAAGCAAAATGACGGTAGGAAGGAGTTTTCCACATCAGAGTCTGATTGTGCTTTGATGAATCATTGCTGGTTCAGTCAAGTTAAGAAGAATTGGATGCTAGGAAATGTTATCTTTGCAAATACATTAAAAACCTGGCAAAGCCATTTACAAAAATATTTGTGACTCCACCTACTTGGCCAATGTGACTGGCCTAGACTGTGTAGTCTGAACTGT